>NW_013657651.1:352714-361581 GCF_000142905.1 Thecamonas trahens ATCC 50062
TTCTAGCCGCGGAGCCCTCTTGTCCCCACCCGGCCAACTCTGTCGATGGAGGGAGAAGGGTGGTGGCGGCGTACCTCTCAGCCATGGCCCAAGTTGGTTAGGGGTGAGCGCTGGGAAGGGAGAGGAGGGGAGGGGAGGGAGGGGGAGGGAGGGGAGGGGAGGGGGATGTGGGTGTGTGTGGTGGGGGGGGTGATGTGGTGAAGTAGAGGTGTGGGCGTGTGGGCGTGGTGTCTGGTGGTGTGGGTACAGAGAGGCGGGGGCGGAAGCCGGGGGTGGGAGGGGTTCCGCCTGATCGGGCGCGTTGCTGCGGCGGGTTCTCCGGTTTGACGCCCTTTTCCTGCCGTGGCCGGCTGCTGTGCTTGTGCGGTGACACAGAGTCGGGAAAGAAGGGGTTGACGGGCTGTAGGACACTACACCGCACTTCTCTCCCACCACGGGCATAGAATAGCGACGCTTACGCTGGCTGTGTTGTTGCCTCCTTTGTTGTGTAACTGAAGCCCCTGTAGCGGACCTGGCTACGCGACACCCGTCACCTGAGGTGGACAAGGCACTCTGCAGAAACGAAAACGATCGAGAAGATGATGGCAAAGATACTGGAGGTGCTCATTGCGACGGATGCTGAGCTTGCGATGTCGGCGTCAAAGTACATCGGGTGGTGTGTGAGCCTTTTGCTGGTGTTTCGGCTCTCGTACTGGGCATCGGACGTGTTTCCATGGGCGGGCCTCTCGCCGCGGTACGCCACGCTGTCAAAGTTGGACAAGATCGAGTGGCACTCGCGGGTGGTGTCGAACATCAACGCGGCGGTGTGTGTCATCGGCGCCGGCTACGGGCTGGCGTGGATGATGTGGGAGTCTGTGGCGGATGTGCCTGGCGGGTGGTATCGCATCTCGCCGCCGCTGCTGGTCATGACCTACGGCGGGCTCTGCGGGTACCTCATCCATGATCTGCATCTCATTCTCACGACGCCGTCGTTGTACTCGCTTGGCATGATGGCGCACCATGTGATCGGCATTTGTGGCTCGGCGTATGCCTGGTGGTCGGGACTGGCTGGCGGCGCGTGCGTCTTCTTCCTCCTCACCGAGGCCACCACGCCGCTCATCAACGCGCGCTGGTTCCTTACCAAGACTGGAGCGCGCAACTCGAGTCTCTACACGCTCAACGGCGTGGCCATTTTTGTGGCGTGGACCTTCCTCCGCGCCTCGATGGTCGTTATTGCACCGATTGTCTTCTACCGCGACTGGCATCACTTTGGCCACGACTACCCGACCAACATCATTATCATCGGCACAACTGTCGCCGTCGGCTCGCTCAATCTCTACTGGTACTACCTCATTGTCCGCGGCCTCCTCAAGCTTCTTGGTCTCCGTGGCTCGGCCTCGAGCACCGCGTCGGCCAAGCGGCGCGATTGAACAACTGCGTGCATGGCGATGGCAGCTGGGTCCGGGGAGCCAGTTCCTTGCCGATAGCGATAGCTGACATCACGACACGACGCAAAGAGTGTACGAGCGGCAAGCGCAGTAAATTGGAGAAATCGTCAATGTGCCGAGCTGCAGATACGGGGCGCGGGCTTGTTGGTTGTGCATGGCCGTCGCAACCTTGCAAAAGTGGCCGTCCGACTCGACAGCCACCCCCCCCGACCCCCGACCCCCCGACCCCCGTCACCCCACCCCACCAGGCACAAGCAGCACAGTTCACAGGACACTCGACGTGAGCAGGGGGAAACACGGCTGGCAATGACGCGTGCTACCCGAGGGCGTCGGTCTGGACGGGGGAGGTCGGAAGAAGCTGGGGGAGAGGGAGGCGGAGACGGAGGCAGAGCTGGCAGCAGCGGACAGAGTGTGGCTATGGAGGTGGAAAAGGGCGGACAAAGTGGCAGTGGCAGAGGTGGGGACACTCGTGGTGGCACTAGTGGTGCTGGCAATAGCCATGGATTCATCACAGCACCGATCACTCCGTATGCAGAAGTCAATGACGATCATCCCGGTCCGGGTGGTGCTGCGCTCATCCCGCACTCGACAGACATTTACGCCAAGGTGCAAGAGAAGCCGCCGTCGGAGAGTGATGCTGCTACAGGCACGACGAGGGAAGGCTTTGAGGGCTGGCCCATTGAGGACCTCTCCAATCTGATCACAAACTTGACGCTCATGGGCGACGTGGCGGCGGAGCGGAAAAAGTACGCAGAGCGTCAGATCGCTGCGCTTGAGGCTGTCGAGGCGGCTATGGCCGAGTCGAATGGAACCGGCGAAATGTATGTGGCGGCACATGCGGCGCGGGTTGCTAACGGGTATGGGGTCAAGTCTGCGGCGCAGCATCTGGAGAAGCTCAAGCTGCAAATCGACGGCGTAACCTCGTCGCGCAAGTCGGTCCGCACCAAGCGGGTTTCGCAGGCGGCACAGCTCGAGCCGATGAAGCGCTCGCTGTATGATGAAGACGACCCAGCGCTGGCTTATCTCCAGAACTCGCGGCCAGGAACCGGCGGCAAGGCGCCAGCAAACGCCGACGCGGCGGCGGCGTCGAGCGAGAATCGTCCAACAGCGCCAGTCGACAAGGGGCTCAAGATCAAGCTCCGGGTCCCGCGCGAGAGCGGCGGCAAGGGCGGCAAAGGCAGCAAGAGTGGCAAGGGCGGGAAGGGCGGGAAGGGCAAAGGCATCAAGAGCGGGCATGGGAGTGAGGCTGGCTCCAAGTCGCGATCCAAGTCGAGCAAGTCGCGGCGTTCGCAGTCGAAGCAGGCGCCTCTGTCGTGGCCCCGGCTGGACCGTCTAGTGGAGCGGTTCCAGAACGGGCAGTACCTGACGTCTGAAGAGCTGCTCGCGGCCGACTACACCGAGCGCGGCGAGTACGCGTTCTGGCACTCGGTCGAGCCGTACTTTCGTGACGTGACCGATGCGGACATCGAGCTTCTTGCAGAGCACGGCATCCACCCGAACGACTCGGCGTTTATTGTGCCGCGGCTCGGGCGGTTCTACCGCGACGTGTGGTACGAACAGGACATCGAAGAGCACGAGGGCGTGTCCAAGTCGAAGCGGTCGCGGACGTCGCGGTCGAACACCAACCGCGACTTGTCGTACATCAACACTGGCGAGCCGTCGCTTGCAACGCGGGTCCCGCCGCAGCCAATCTCGCAGCTCGCCGACGAGGCGCTCGAGTTTGGACTCGGGCTGGTGACGTCGCAGCTTGCCGGTGCCTTTGTCGAGGGCACCGAGGTTGAGGCGCTCCCGTGCCGTGGGGCGGCGGCCAAGGCGGCATTCCCCAAGGGCCCGGCGTTTGGCTCCGGCGCGGGCGTGGCGGCACCGACTGCCATTGCGGTCCACCCGCCTGGTGCCGGGGCGCGCGGGCGCGGAGCGAGCGGCCTACCGTCGCCGCGGGCGTCGCAGCTCGAGTCGATGGACATCGAGAGCGATACTGCAGCGTCGCGACCGGGCTATGTCCACTCGCGGTCCGAGGCCGAGGCGCTGGAGGATCGGATCACCATGGAGCTGCTCTCGGTGGGGATCATCGACCAGGAGCCGGAGGCCGACCTTCCCGAAGACGACGAGGTGTGTGTCGAGCTCCGAGCCATGCAGCACCAGCTCTCGATGTGTATCCAGGAGACGAACGCCAAGAAGCGGCACCTGTACAAGCGGATGCGGCTCCTCTCGCAGGAGCAGCGGCGAATCCGGATCCAGCGGCATGCGGCCAAGTTGGTCGAGGTGGCGTGCGAGCAGTTTTTGGCCATGCCGGCCGCCGACCGCCCGCGGGCGCACAACTACCTCCAGGTTGTACTCGACACTTGGCGCAAGGCACACTCTGCCGTGTCACAGCGCAACGCGCCGCCACCATCGCCGTTTGCACAGGCGTCGGGCACTAGCAGCGGGCGGGCATGGGGTACGGTCACGGCGCGCGAGCTCAATGCTCGCGCCATGCCGACGCAGGCCTCAGGCGGGCCGACTGGTATCCACGCGCCGCCGTCTCATCCGGCGGCGGCGGCAACCCCAACATCCGCAGCCGCGCACTCCAACTCGCAAGCCCGGTCCGATCGGCGCCACGCCGCGTATGCGGCGGCGGTGGCCGCTGCCGCCGCGCGGCGAGTCACGTAAATGCATGGAAAACCGAGCATTTTTCAATTACATCTGGTGGATCACCTCTTTGGCGCGCTCGATGGCGTGCAGGACGCCAGACGTCACAGTTGCATTGAGCGCCGTGAAGGCGGTGTCAAGCGACTCGTCGCATCCAAGCAAGCGGCGCTGGTCAGACCAAAGTGTGACGGCGATAGCGACAGCTAAGGCACATACAAACATGGCGACCTTGATGGGAAAGGCGAGAAGGTGGCGGGGAACGGGTGGCCAGGCGACAGCGTCGGCTTCAAAGCGAGTGACGAGCTCGGGGTGGTGGAACAGGAGCCGGGAGAAAAGAGATGTGTGATGGGCCTGATGAACAACAGCATGCACAGAGAGCATAGCCAGCATAGCTGCTGCGCGGCGATCGCGCGTGTGGAGCAATCACAAGCGCGCACAAGGAGCAAGGCCGGCATTGCAGGTGCGGGCTGCACGATAATCGCGGACATGGAACATAGACACCAGGCATTGAGGCGCTGATACGCACAGGCCAAGCACTGCAGCGAGCAGCAAGATGTCGGGCAGCGGAGTGCCGATGTGTGACGTCAGGCGCGTTGCCGAAGTCAGAGGTTGGTATGGGGAGGATGGAGACAGATAATCTTCGACAAACAGGGCCGATACGTGTCCATGGGCGCTGCGGCTCACATGTTGTTGAGATGGCTCTTGAGTGAGGCCTTTGCCGTGGCCTTTGCATGGCGATAGGCATGTGTGAGGGTGACGTTGAGGGCCGAGAGGGCTTGATCCAGGTCATGATCACAGCCGAGATGACGACGATGCTTGGGCTTGAGAGTGGTAGCGGCCAGAACAACAAGGATGACAAGGAAGAGCGCGAGTTTGAGCGGATACGCCACAAAGTGGTCGTAGATGGTGGAGAAGACGATCCAAACAGCGGCGGCGGCGGCGGCGAGGACGACCAGTCCGACGGCCGGATCCCACTCGGAGAGGTCCTGACCCCAGAGCAGATCGAATACAGGCTTGAGACTCCACCACATGGTATGTGGGAGAGTGATTGCCGTGTGGTGTGAGTTTGGTGTGCGTGGATATGCCCTCTCGCGAGTGGTGTGCGTCGCCGTGAGCAGAGTATCCGACGGCCGTTGGTCGGTGTTCCGTCGATTCGATTTCGGCGGCGAAGGGAGGCCGGAGTTCGGAGGCGGGGCGCTTTAGCGATGGGGAACTAGAAATCGTCGTCGTCGACGGCAAGGTCCTTGAGAAGCGATGAGAGTTGGTCGAGATCTATGTCGGTGGCACCGTAGTCGTCGCCGTCGTCAGTAAACGAGAGGTTGGTCAGCTCGCTGTCGTCAAAGCCGTCGGGGGAGTGGCCGATGGCAACGGCGGCGGCGGCGGAAGCGGCGAGCGAGTCGGCAGAAGCGGCGTCGTGGTCGACGAGATCATCCGGGTCGGTGGCCTCAAGAATGGCGTCGATGTTGATCGAGGAGACGACGCCCTCGATGGTGGTCTTGCGGCGCGAGGCGCGGAGCGGCTTGGACGCCACCGACGGCTTGGACGGCCGGCTGGCAAGCCGCGACTCCTTGCGCGGCGGCTTGGGCTTGGGTTTGGGGGGCGCCACAAACTTGGATGCGATAGCGGTGGCGGTAGCAGCGGCCTCGACGGTCGCAGCAACAGCCACCGGCTTGGCCCGCATGGCGATCGAGATCTTGCGGACGGCGGTCGGCTTGCGCTTGGGCGGCGGCGCCGGGGCCTGGCCACGGCTCTCCGAGACAGTGGACAAGCGCTCGCGCCTGGGCATCGGCTTGGGCTTGGGCTTGGGCTTGGGCTTGGGCTTGGGCTTGGGTGGCGCTGAAGGCGTCGGGTCGTCCGAGACGCCGGCGACGCCGGCGACGGCGGCGGTGAGGGCGTCGACGTCAATGTCCTCGAGGTCGACATCGTCCAAGCTGGCGGGATCGGCCACGGCGTCGGCGTCGTGTCCATCGACATCACCGTCACCGGGATCAACCATGCACGCATACGACGACACGATGCCGCGCTTGCCGGCCTCGTCTACAACCACAAGGAGGGACGGGAGGTAGACAGCAACAAGGCGAAGGACGTCGCCAAGCTCGGGATCTAGGACCGGAAGGCCCTGGCCGGCGAGGGCAGTGCCGAGGCGAGCGGCAACGTCGGCAGCGGGCACGGTGTCAACGACGGTGAGCCATGTGGCAACCGACCAGTCGTCGGCGTCGGCGTCGGTGTTGGTATCGGCGTCGTCGAGATCGAGGATGTCAATGTAAGCGGCCGGAACAAAGCCGCCACGCTTGTGCGGAGCAGAGGCGACCTGGATCCAGCCCGGGTTCTCGGCCTCGTCGCCGTCGACGATGACGACCAGCTGGCCGGCAACGAGGTCAAGCTCGGCCTCATCGAGAGCGACATAGTCGAATCGGGCAAGGCCGTACTCGATCCAGCTGGTGTGACCAGCGACGGGTGCGACGATGGTGAGAGGAATGAGCTCGCGGTCGAGGTCGACAACGGCGACTGTTGTCTCCTCGAGGCCATACATACGCTCGGCGGCATGTATGCTGTCGAGGAGGGCGGCGGCCTCGGGCACTAGCAGGTTGTGGTGCTCGAGCGCGGCCATGTGCGACGGAGAGCCAGCTTCGTAGGCCTCGGCGAGCCTGAGGATGTCGCTCATCTGACGGAGGAGCGATGCATGCTTCTCCTGTTGCATGGCGAGGATCTGAAGCTGGCCGGCCGAAGCTTCGACAGTGACAGACGAAGCCTCAATGCCGGACGACTCGCCCGGGAGCAATGCAGGAAAGCCAAGGCCGGTGGCGGTGAGCGAGGCAATGACTGGCACACCCATGCCTGCTAGTGCGGTGTTGAGGCGGGCAAGCTGGGTTCGGGCGGAGTCAGCAGCCGTGGCAATCTCGGCCGAGACGTCGGCGTAAGCGCGCGACGAGGTGTCGTATGTGCCGCGGAGGCCAACAAGTGCTTTGAGCTGGCCTGCAATGCGGCGAAGGTGGGCGCGGGCGTCTTCGGCAAGAGCCTCGGGTGGGACGTCGGCATCAGGATCGGGAGTGGGCTCGGCAGAAGCGGGCGCGGGAGGGGGGCGGCCGACTCGGCAGTAGAAGAAGTGGCAGCTTCTGTGGGAGCGGCTGGTTCGGCGTCGGCGTCGGCGTCGGCGTCGGCGCCGGCGTCGGCGTCGGTGCCGGCGTCGGTAGCGAGCGCGTAAGTGGTGTAGGACACTGGAAAGACGCCGACGTCGCCGTTGATCATGCCCTCGGCCCAGCCGTCATCAAATACCTCGATGAGCAGGATCTTGTCGCCGGCCTTGAAGTTGAGCTCGTCGACCTCGTCGGAGATGTGGGCGTAGAGCGCCTGGACAATGCGCTCAGACGGCGAGGATCCGGCGAGGCCAACGAGCGAGGCCGGTGAGTTGCGGAGCGAGCTGCTGCCAGGAGCGGCGGCGGAGACCATGACGAGATCCTTCTGTAGCTCCGGGTTGAGAGCAGAGCGGTCAACGTTGCCGCGAGCGGCGGCATCGCGGGCGCGAGCGTGGATGGCAAGATACATGCGGAGCGTGTCAGCAAAGTGAAGCGCGGCCGAGGTGACGGCGACGAGTGGCGACGAGCGCTTGATGGAGATGGCCAGCTTGCGGTCCTCGGCCGAGACCTCGCGGATCGAGTCGAGCGGAAACGAGGCTTCGACGAGCCTGTCCTTGGCGGAGAGGACAAACATGCCGCGAGCAGAGATGCCAAGCAGCCGCTTCTTGAACTTGGACTTGGCGGCAGGGAGCGGGGCGAGGTCGGCGGTGGCCGAGCCGGGAGGAAGCGAAGAGCGGATGGGGATGACTTCCATGCCAAACATCGGATGGTTGCGGAAGACGTTGATGAGCGAGAGGCGGACGGTGTCGTCGGACATGGCCACTAGCTGGCTTTGCATGTCTGCCACAGACGAGTGGAGGACCTTGTCCTTGCGGAAGCGGGCGCGCCACTTCTTGGGCACAAACGTGGAGGCTGCGATGAGCTCGAGGAGCTTTGCCCTTCCTGCCACGCGATCGGCAGCCTCTGCCATAGCAGGATGGCCCAGACGAATGGAGGCAGCAACAAAGCGAACGAGCTGAGTCTTTGTCAGCGGAATGCGTGCCGAGAGAATGCGATGTTGCAAGTCCTCGAATTCGATGAGGATGTGCAGAGGGCGAGAGGGAGCGAGATGATACCAGACGCGACGAGTGTAGTTAAGAAGCGGAGCAGAAGAAGGATCACGCATAACAGCGACATGATCGACGAGACCAGCGGCAGCCAGAGTCAGTTCCGGAGACAGCCAAGCCTTTCCATGCGAGATGCCATACTCACATCGCTCCTCATCAGCAATATCAAAGGCCTCTCCCAGCTCCTTGCCCACCACGCCCAGCTTGGCAAAGGGATCCACAAGCACAGTCCGGACGAGCGAGCCCACACACACCCGCACAGGCACCTTGACCGTAGCCATGGTCGGACGTCGGAGCTTCGGGTTGGGTGACGTGCTAGTGGAGGTGGTGGAGCACGAAGCGGGGGTTGGACGAGAGAGGGAGGGAGGGGATGGGGATGGGGATGGGGGGATGAGGGGATGAGGGGATGAGGGGATGGGGGGATGGGGGGATGGGGGGGTTAGGTGAGGTGATTGGATCGGGAGAAGTGTACACTGAACACAGTTCTGTTGATGTGGGTGGGTGGGTGGGTGGGTGGTGGTGGTGGAGGTGGTGGTGGTGGTGGCTGCGGGTGGAGGTGGTGGTGGCAGTGGCTGCGGGTGGTACGAGTTGGCGAGTTGGCGAGTTGGCGACTCGTCGGCTTGGGGGGG
>NW_013657651.1:361681-392549 GCF_000142905.1 Thecamonas trahens ATCC 50062
GAGGAAGTAAGACTTTTCTTACAGCAGACGATAAAGACTGATGAGAGGATCAAATCGGTAAAGGCCGCAGGGAGAACAATTCATACCGAACAGTTTCCACAAGAAGATTGTATTCGACTTAGTCCATGTGTGACGTGTGGTCCTAATCCTTGACACCCATGTAGTCCATGCCGATGCGGTGCACCATGCGCTCGACCATAAACGTCACTATCTCTTCAAATGTATCCACGACAGAAAATTTCGTTGTTGTGGGGGGGGGGGGGGGCAGACGTTGTCTTTGGTACTCCACTCCAGGCTGGCCAACTAGAGAGGAGGGGACCGAGACCGAGGAGGATGGAGAACACGCAGGCAACACATGTGGTGTCTTCGGAGGGACTGGAGGAGCTGGTGAAGCAGATTGACCCAGCTGAGGCTCTGGACAACGAGGTGAAGGAGGTACGGGGTTTGAGAGGCTGAGGTGCGGACGGGAGGGGGGGGGGGGGGGGGGGGAGGAAGGGAAGGTACTCATGTAGGTATGAATGGACATTGATGTGGGTGTGGTGGCTGGTGGCTGGTGGCTGGTGGCTGGTGGCTCGGTGAGTGCAGGTCCTGTTTGAGATTGCCGACGACTTCATCGAGTCGGTCACCTCCTTTGCCTGTGCTCTGGCCAAGCATCGCGGCTCGGACACGCTGGACGTCTCGGATCTCAAGCTCCACTTGGAGCGTAACTGGGATATCCATGTTCCGGGCTTTGGTGGTGTGGACATGGACGTTGCTCAGATCCCGCCCGTCACCGACGCTCATCGTCAGCGCCAGGCCGCTGCCAAGGCCGTCGCCGACTCGATCCTCCCGTAGAGAATGGCGGGCAAGTGAAGGAACTGATGCCATGGAGATAGAGAAAGTGTATGTGTGTATGTGTGTGTGTGTGTGTGTGTGTGTGTGTGTGTGTGTGGAGGGGGGGGGCAACCGGCATGTGCCATTTGCTGTTGCCCCTTTGGTCGACATTGACTAGCAGAGAGCAGCAGCATGAGGAGACAGAGTATAGGTATGGGCATAGGTAGGGGTATGGGTATGAGTACACTCAACTCGGTAGAGTGAGGCAGTAAGAGTAGCCACATACGTACATAGAGAGGGAGTATGGCAAGTGCTGCAGTGGGTGCAGGGGAGAAGCATGAGTATGAGGTGGGCGATGAGAAGGTCGGCGGCGGACGTGGCGGGCATGGAGGCGGTGATGGTGGCGGGCATGGAGGTGGTGGTCGGAGTAGTGGACGGAGGAGAAAGAGAAAGAGACTGGGTGAGTATGTCCTGGTGCGTGAGGTTGGTGCTGGCGCTACGGGAACGGTTTGGCTCGCGGAACGGCGTGTGGAAGCGGGTCTCGGACCGCCTCTCTCGGGTGTCGTCATCCGTGGTGATGGGCGCCTGGTGGCTCAGGTGGCCATCAAGTCGATTGCAAAGGCAGAGCTGAAGCCAAAGGATCTGAGGAGGATTGCAAGGGAGATTCTCATCATGCAACAGTTGAAGCATCCCAACATTGTTCAGCTCCATGAGGTGCTCGAGACAAAGACCAAGCTCCATCTGGTCATCGAGTACTGTGCCGGCGGCGAGGTTTTTGAGCATGTGGAGAAGCACGGGCCCATGACCGAGGCCTACGCCAAGGTTGTTGTCCGCCAGGTCGCCGAGGCCCTCAAGTACTGCCATCGTAACGGCGTGGCTCATCGCGACGTCAAGCTGCAAAACATTCTCATGGACGCCTCGCATCAGATCGTCAAGCTCTCCGACTTTGGCATGTCGTCGATGGACGTGACGACCAAGAGCCTTCTTGCGACGGCGTGCGGGACGCCTTACTATGTGGCGCCCGAGGTGACGTCGGGCCAGGGCTACCGTGGCTTCCCGGCGGACGTGTGGTCGCTCGGCGTCTGCCTCTATGCGCTCATTGCTGGCCAATTTCCGTTTGACGGCACTTCAGTGCGCTCCGTACTGCAACGGGCGCGCGACGGTGTCTTTACCATGCCCGGCAACGCGAGCGCCGAGCTTGTGGAGCTCCTCCGCAACACGCTCAACGTTGACGAGGACGCGCGGTGGACCATCGACGACGTGCTGGCCTCGGCATGGCTGGCCTCGCTCTCGGGTGGGCCGTCAGGAGGCCGGTCGGCACGGTCACTGTCGTCGGCATCGGCGTCGTCCCCTCCGCTGTTGTCGGCGACGCTGCCGCTGCCCGGCACCGCAGACGCCGCCGGCGGGCCTTCGGGCGAGCGCTCGGATGGCACTACCGACGACGACGAGCTCGACGACTGGGTGTGGATCGACTCGACCTCGTCGGGCGCCATCAACACGGTGGACATTGCCAAGACGCGCGCCGCCGGGGTGCGGGTCGTCATTCCGCCACGCCACCCGCCGGCGGTGCCGTCGGCGCCGGCCCGCGCGCCGGTGGTGCCGTCGGTTCCGGTCCCGGCCATGCGAGCATCGCGGCCGTGGATGGAGGCGGGCGCACCGTCGATGTCGTCGGTCCTCTCGGCGTCGTCCGACTCGTCGGTCGCGTGGACGCCGTCGGCGGCGGACATGGCCCATGGCACGTTTGTGGGCACGCCGACGCTTTTTGCCGAGCACCAGGGCCCGACGACAATGTTTGCGACGCCGCCGTCGACCGCTCTCGCGCTTCCGCAAACCTACGAGCCCGAGGCCAACATTGTGCTGCCCGACGAGCGGCTGTCAGACCGCGAGATGTATGCGTCGATCTCATCGGCATGGACCCACACGTCGTCGACCGACTCGCTCGTCTCGTCAGATGACGGCCACCTCGACCCTTCCATCCTCCCGGACCGTCCCGGTGGGCTCTGGGCCCGGCGCGGCTCAGGCTCGGGCTCGGACTCGGGCCTCGGCGTGCGCGGACCCGACTCGTCGTCGGTCTCAATCTCGCTCTCGCTCTCGGACGACCTCATCCTCGGGCCTGTTCCGCCGGCCGCCGACTCACCGGCCGCCAATCTTGCCGAGCTGCCGACGGCGCCGCCCAAGGTTTAGTCCCCTCTCGCAGCATAGGGCATCGGTCATGATGAATGTTTAACGGCGTCGGGCTAAGCAAGGAGATAGGGCGGTAGGATACGTGGAGGAAGCTAGTCCGAGTCGGAACGGGGCAGGTTGCTGTCCGAGTCAAACTGGGCGTTCCACTCTGCGACCCATGCGCGGTACTCGGGCTGTGTGTACCAGTCGTCGTCGAGGGCCTCCATGTCCGAGAGGCTCGCCTTAAAGGGGAAGGGCAACAACTTTGTTCCATAGGCAGCAGGCGGCGACGGCGGCGGACTGTCGACAGCCTCGCCAGGAGCAGCTGTGGGGAAGAGAATGGGCTGATCGATGGAGACGGCCCGCTCGCCGCCCTTGCGCTTGGTCGACGTCGCCCGCTTGGCCGAGCCCTGCCGGTGACGGTACTTGCGGTAGGCCCGGACGGGCACAGCGCCCGCCACAGAAACCCAAGTCTTGGCCACAACAACACGGCACGCACTGAGCATCCTTGTGTTCCCCCAAAGTCGAAATGCAGTCGCGTGTGCCTTCCCTATACCTTCCGCTACCTGCCCACCCCTCGGTCGGCCGTGGATGTCGCGCCGAGCCAGATCGTCCGCCCCGTCCACTCGCCCGCTCGCTCGCCCACCATCCACCATCGCCGCTCTGATGCTGCGAGCGCTGGTCTTTTCTCAGCTGCTCTTATCTGGACTCATCGACATCTGGTGATTCTTGCGACGGATGTGTGATTGTTGGGTGGGTGGGGGTCGCGGGGGGTGATCGGGATCCAGAACGGGACGAGGTGCGCGAGGCTGTCGAGCTTGTGTCGAAGTAGAGGTGATCACGTACAGTAGCGAGCGGGGGATCGACGGGAACACGAGTTTAGGCTTGAGATGGGCGTGCGCGAGCGCGGCAATTTTCACGAGCTGTGGCTCCTTGTCGAGCCGTTGTGGGCGTTCGAGAACACGATCGAACAATGATCACGATCAGTTACGAGGAGCCACGGGGAGCCATGGGGAGCCACGGATAGCCACGGGTAGCCACGATCAACCACATCAGCCACTCTGCCGTACTTACTTCTTGCTCTTTCCCGCCTCCTTCGCTCCAGCCTCGGCCTCCCGAGCGTCAAGAGCCGCCAACTCGGCCCGAATGAGACGTAGCCGCCGCTCGCCCGCCAGCACATCCATGGCAGACGACATCGATGCCTCCCGCTCGGCTTCGTCAATGTCCTCCTCCGTCTCCTTCAGCATCTCGAGCAGTTCGTCCCGCGTAAACTTGCTCCCGTCAGACATCCACTTGTGGAGCAGGAGACGAGTGTATGCTCGGCCAGGCGGGCTCCTAGGCGAGATCGCAGCAGCTGGCACTGGGCATAGACGTCTGCGGTAGACACTCCTATGATACCTCTTTGACCGCGATCTCGGCCGTTTGGCCCCTAGCAGGGCAGCTCCGAGTACCTCGTTGCGGGCAGCAGATCATCGCCACCATTCGCGCGAGCACAAGGCATAAAACCCTGCTCTACACTTGCTCCGGCATCAGCCATCATTCTCACCCAACCGCGATCACTTTGGCCCAGGCAAGAGCATCAGCAACGCACCAGGCTCGCCGTAGGTGGGCATGATTGGGGCAGCTGATCGGGGGAGAAAAAGAAAAGAAAGAGAAGAAAAAAAACAGCCCACCAAGATCAAGTTGCAAGAGCTGACCGCACGTGCAGCTTTGGGCTCTGGGCCGAGGACGGCGAGACAGCCGCAGACGTGACTTGCAGACAACCGTGGGTATGGGCAAATACCTTTGCGTGGCATGTATGCTGGCAGTGGTGGTGGTTGTGGGCATGAGTGTGGAGGCGGAGGCGAGCGTGCGGACTGTCTTTGTCTCGCCAACCGGTTCGGACAGCAACAGCGGGAGCGAGTCATATCCGTTTGCCACACTCGGGCATGCCATTACCTCTGCTGGCGAGAATGGAACAGTCAATGTCCTGGCAGGCGTTTACACTCGCATTCCGTCCATTGATGTCGATGGCATTGTCATCAACGGCTACCCTGATCTCAAGCCGAGGAAGCATGTCATCTCCTTCCTCCACACCTATCCCTCGCCCGTCCTGTCCATCTCGGCCAAGCGAGTCATCATCAACGGCATCGGCTTCTCGCAGTCACGCGGGTACGCCGGTACCTACGGCGCTGTTCATATCGCCCGCCCGGCCGAGGTCGCCATGCAGCAATGTGAGTTCTGGGACAACTCGGTCGGGATCTCAGTCATGGGCGGCTCGGTGGCTGTCGGCCAGACCGCGTTCTCCACCATCCTCTCGGACGGCAAGTCCGGCACGGCGGTGCTCATGCAGTACGGCGACTTTGGCAACGGCGGCCAGGCCGCGCTTGAAAACGCGGTCGTGTACGGTGGCACGGATCTGAGCTCGGCCAAGGGGACGGCGGTCAAGATCTCGGGTGGGCCGGCGACGTTTGAGGCGTTCAACACGGTCTTTGCCAACCTCGCTGCAGTCTCGACCATGGGCTACATCAACAAGGATGTCCAGCTTGTGTTCTCGTCGGCCAACGTGACCGGAACAACCCGTGCGTTCTACGCGTACGGCATGCAGCAGCCAGGTCGCGGCCAGCTGACCATCGAGAACTCGGTGGTGGCCAACGGCGGCGGCTCGGACGTCGACGGCCCTGGCGTGTCGGTCGGCTCCGGCGTGACGGTTGCTATCAAGGCCACGACCTTCAGCTCGCTCACCACCACCGGCAACGGGGCGCGCTCTACTGCGGCGACCAGGCGTCAATGTCGGTCATCGACTCGACGCTCGTCGACAACTCGGCGGCCGATGGCTCGCCGGCGTGGTGCTCTTCCTCCTGCGGCTTTGTTGCCGACAATGTCTCATCGCAGCACAACACTGCCAAGTCGCAAACCGGCAAGTGTCCCGGCGTGTAGCAGGTGGAACACCCTCGGCAACGTCCGCATCCCCACGAGCGATGAATTTCTCCACTATGCGCAACATGCGCGCATAAACACACACACACTCTCTCTCTCTCTTCAACATCTCATCTCAGCCCTCCTTCGCCAGCTATCGTACGGGCGAAATCAGGCGACACTGCCCTCCCCCAGCCTGGCAACGGCGGCTGTTTACGGAGCCCGAGCCTCAATCCTCCGCCCGCCTGCCCGTCCACACGCCTCACCAACCCACTCGTCTCCACCTCCTACCTCGCTCCCGCGACTCATCATGGCCATGGACGAGCGCGAGCTCTTCCAAGTACGAAGCCCAGCCACCGCTCCCCATCCCACCTCCATCACCTCCCATCCCCCCCCCCCCCCCCCTCTCCTTCTCTTCACACACACTCACGCTGTTCGCAATGGCGGTGGTAGGCTCTGACCCGGGCACTGGAAGAGGTGCGGGTGAACGGAGTGCCGTCTGGAGAGGAACCATCGCGTGTGCTGTCACTGCAAGGATTGATTGGCGTGAGCGGAGAAGAGCTTCTGGACATGGTGGAAGAGTGTGGTACCGTCACCCACTATGTGGTTACTCCTGGTCTGGCATCAGCCATGTTGATCTTTGCTACCCAGCGAGATGCTGAAGCTGGTCATGCTCGTCTCAGGAATGCTCGGCTTGGGGAGCGGCCCGATGAGTATGTGGTCAAATTTGGCAAGAACCCTACGTTGTCGGATGAAGAGCTCTCCAGGCTGCTCCTTGTTCCACCGCACAAGACAAACTTTCTCATCTCGCCGCCGCCATCTCCGCCTGATGACTGGATCCCCGGTCCGGAGGACGGGCCCAACTCGCTGCAGGCCCCGGACGTCGACGAGCCCATTGTCCTTGATTCGCACGTTGTTCTCCTCTCCACCGACTCGCAGGACATGCCCAACATCCACTTTGAGCCGGCGTAAGGTCAGGCTGCTCCTTGCCGCGCCTGCGTCGCCTGGCCCGACTCTTGACTGATGTCGGCCGCCGGCTCGACCACAGACGCCCCTTGCCCGTGTTGATCACATCCCCCTGTCTCATCCAAGCCGCTGCGATGAAGAAGCTCAAGAATTATGCGAAAGCTTTCCTGCCGACAACCATCTCCATGGTGCGCCACATCAGATGTGTGTGTGTGTGCAATTTGCTTTGCTAAAATACTGCAGCATCCACGATCTCTGTTTCTGTGGAGACACATCCGTGTCCTCCGCCTTCCTCCCCCTCCCACCCCACCCTGCCACCCCCCCCCACACCAACCACCTCACCTCCTTCTTCCTTACCCACACCACCCACCTTTCTCATCCCTGCATCCATCACCACCATCACCACCCAAATCACCTCCCCATCAGAAGACCAGTCATCCCGAAAACCAGCTCGTGATTTCATGCTGCCCCCCCCCTCACCCCTCCCCCCCCCCCCTCTCCCCCAACGGCAGCCAAACTCTCTGGCGCCACACCACCTCGCTTCGTTCACCAAAGCCCCCCCCCTACGAGCTACGGCAGTTGTCGTTTGATTTGGCTCTCAGCATGCTTACTTTGCACGGATTGCGTGGCCTCGTTGGAGCAGGCGGGCTCGGAAGGGTTGCAGGCGTGTTGGCTAGCCGGAGCGCGTCGTCGCAGGCTACTCAGCCGCCCGAGTCGCTCAAGACTGATTGGCTCACGCTCCCGACGTCGGACCAGGTCTTCCATCCGTCGAACCTCAACCCTCACTTGGTCAAGATGGAGTATGCTGTCCGCGGACTGCTGGTGCAGACAGCAGAGAAGCTCGAGGCACAGCTCCGCCGAGGCGAGCTCGATGATGCTCCGTTTGACAAGATTGTGTACTGTAACATCGGCAATCCGCAGGCGCTCGACGACATTGCGCTCACCTTTATCCGGCAGGTCCTTGCTCTGGTCACCTACCCTGGACTCATCGATGCGGTCCGCGGAGGCCAGATCTCGGAAGAGCTCTTCCCATCGGATACGGTTGCCCGGGCCGAGGACATCCTTGCTTCTGTGCCTGGCGGCGTCGGCGCGTACTCGCATTCGATGGGCATTCCCTACGTCCGGCAAAAGGTGGCGCAGTTTATTGAGGAGCGCGACGGATACCCGTCCGATCCAGAGGCCATCTTCATCACCGACGGCGCGTCGCCGGGCATCTCGACCGTCATCCAGTCGCTCATCCGCGGGCCGAACGACGGCATCCTCCTTCCTGTCCCGCAGTATCCGCTGTACTCGGCGACGGTGGCGGCGTGCGGCGGAACGCAGGTCGACTATTACCTTGACGAGGCCAATGGGTGGTCGCTTGACGTGGCTGAGCTCGACCGGGCGGTGACCGAAGCCAAGGCCAACGGCGTCGGCCCGCGGGCGCTCGCGGTCATCAACCCGGGCAACCCGACCGGCCAGGTCATGTCTGCGAACAACATCGCGGACGTCATTCAGTTCTGCGCCGACCACCACCTCATTGTCCTTGCCGACGAGGTCTACCAGGAGAATGTGTACGATCCAGACAACAAGCCGTTTGTCTCGTTTAAGAAGGCGCTGATGGACTCGGCGCCGGGCGTCCGCGACCGAGTCGAGCTTTTCTCCTTCCATTCAGTTTCCAAGGGCATGCTTGGCGAGTGCGGCCTCCGCGGCGGCTACATGGAGGCGCACAACATTCACCACGATGGTATGGCGCAGCTGTACAAGAACGTCTCGGTCTCGCTCTGCTCCAACACCATCGGCCAGCTCACCGTCGGCCTCATGGTCGACCCGCCCCAGCTCGGTGACCCGTCGTACCACCTCTACACCAAGCAGTACCGCAAGCAGTACAAGTCACTCAAGCGCCGCGCCCTCGCCCTCACCGACGCGCTCAACTCGATGGAGGGCGTGAGCTGCAAGCCAGCGTCGGGCGCCATGTACGCCTTCCCGCAGATCACCCTCCCAGCCGCCGTTGCTGCCGCTGCTTCGGACCTCTACATGTCGCCCGACACGTACTACTGCCTCGAGCTACTCAAGGGCACTGGCGTGTGCGTCGTCCCCGGCTCCGGCTTTGGTCAGGTCGACGGCACCTACCACTTCCGCACCACCTTCCTCCCGCCCGAGCACGAGCTTGCCAAGGTCGGCGAGACCGTCGCCAAGTGGCATGCCGAGTTTATGGACAAGCACCGTGGCTCGTGAGCGCGTAAAGCTACACAGACTCCATGCTACTCACTCTTTGCCGCTGATGCTCGGCCCTGCCGCGGCGGCCACCTCGAGGTGATGCACGAGGGCGGTGAAGAGCGAGGCCGGCAGCGAGCGGGTGCCGGGCGAGAGCGGAGCTGGCAGCGCTGGAGCTGACTGCTTTGGGCCGGCACGGCGAGCCGCGAGTGCAGTGGCGGCTGCCTCGGCGCTCTCCATCGCGCTTGTGAGCATGTCCTGCGACTTGGCGACAACGTCCAGCTCCAGAGCCACGGCGTCGCGGCGGGTGCGGAGCCGCCGCAGGCCGCGCTTAGACGGCCCGTCGCCAGGCACAGGATTCGCCTTTGTCTCACAAAGATGGACATCGAGCTGCTCGGCCTCGAGCGCAAGGAGCTCAGCCAGGACCTCGTGATCAGCCTGCAACGCAGCTGCCGTCGACTGGAACAGCTCCAGCTCAACAGCTGCCGCGTCGCGCTGCGCCTCGTCCCCGCCCTCGCCGGACAGCACTCGCGCCGCCCTCGCCCACACAGTAGTGAGCAGGCGCATGGCCTCGGCGGTCTCGGCCTGGAGGACAAGCAAGTTGGGCGGCTCGTAGTCGGACGAGGTGGTCGACTCGTCGAGGCACGAGTCGGAGCACGACGAGAGCGAGAAGCCCATCTCGTTCCGCTCGACCATGTCCATCACCATGTCAGTTGTCGGCGTGAACGGGACCGACTCGGCCTCGGACGAGTCCTCCGAGTACGACTCGCGGCGGATGGCTACCGGCGCAGGGCGTCGCGAGTCGAGCTTTCGTCGGCGCCCAGGTGGAGGTGGTGGCGGCGACGACGATGACGACGATGACGACGATGATGATGATGACTCGGACGACGACGATGACGACTGTGGCAGCGGCGGAGACTCGCGGCTGCCGGCATCACGCACAGCAGCAAGGGTCACAGCGTCAATGGCTTCGTCCAGCAGCGCATCGGCCATGACCGGCACCAGCGCCGACGTCAGGTCGGCGGCCACCGTGTCGATGATGCCATCGTCTGCGACGTTCTCAGCGAGCTCGACAACCACCTCGTCGATCACCAGCTCCGCAGCAAGCGACACCAGTGTCTCCGTGCCTGACTCGAGAGTGTCGTTCTGATCACACTCACCACTGCTGCTTTCCTCAACCGCCAGCACCGCATTGAGCTCTTCATCATCCGGCCCTGATCCCCAGGCTCCACCGCTTCCGCTTGACGACCCCCATCCCGAGCCGTCGGAACTGATGTCCTGCACATCATCGATCTCGTCACCACAAACGTCAGCCTGGCCATCACTTTGATCGACACCAAGGCCAGCAGCTCCATGCCCGAGCCGTCCACCTCCATCGCTCTCTGTACTGCACTCCCAGCCCGAACCGGACTCACCCGAGTGCTCCGCCTCAACGGCACTCGGCCTGGCCGGACCACTGCTGGCGAGCACCACCCCGCGCCCACGCACAGCCGCAACACGGGGAGCTGCTTGTACGCTCGCCTCGAGACCAACTTGGGCAAAGATATCCATGTCCGCCGAGACGCGTATGCGTGTAGGTTTATGTAGCTTGCCGCCGCGCGAGCTGACTCGAGTTGGCCCCTCTCCCTCCCTTCCCCCCCCCCCCCCCCCCCCGGCATTAAAGACAACGACACGTTCATTCATCGCCATCGCTGGAGGATGGCGGGACGGCGTTGATCATACCGCTTGCAATCGAGCTGGCCTGCTGCGGCTCGACAACGTCCATGTCAACGACACACAAGTCGGGCTCGCCGCTGCTGAGCGACTCGGCTTCGGTGGCGATGGCGTCGACAAGAAGGGTGGCGAGCGGGGCGAGGGCGGCAATCTGAGAGTCGGGTCGGCTGGCGGCGACGCCGGCGATCCACGACGTGGATGACAGAAAGACCGGGAGCAGCGGCTCAAGCTGCGGGAGGAGCAGGTCCGGCCGCATGTGCAGCGCCATGCCGATGAGCACGAGGATGTCGCGCATGTAGGCGGCAGAGGCGGCGACGGTGGCAGGCGAGTGCGTGTCGGACAGGGCGAGGGCAAACCGCGTTCCTGACGCCGGCGGAGGACCAAGAACAAAGACCTCTTGCGAGAGCGCCTCGACCAGTCGGACGATGAGGACAAGGCTCCGGTTTCGGGCAGTTGTGCCAGCAGTTTGCGACATGGCGGTGCCGAGGACCTGCGAGGCTGCAATCTGCGAGCCAAGCGTTCCGGTTGCCTGCGGCAGCGGAGTCGTGTCGAGCAGCGTCTCCAGCCCGGCATCGCTCGTTGCCACGACGTACGACAGGATGCGGACGACGCGCCGGCGGAGGCGGCGGACCTCGTCGGGCGCGTACTCGGTCGACGCCGAGAGCAGTGCCGCCACCCGCAGCAGCGGCGACGTCCTGCTTGGCTCAAGCAGGAGCGCCAGGAGCCGCGGCGCGCGGACGAGCGCCTGCAGCAGCTCGACAGCGCCCTCACGGATGGCCAGCGGCTGCTTTGGCGAGAGCAGCGCGTCGAGGTAGCCGCGCGAGAACAGGATGCGGAACGAGGCGAGCGTGTCCGGCGGGAGCGCGCGAGCCACAAAGGTGAGCGCCGCCACCAGCGCTGCCACCGTCTCGTCCGCCATGAACTTTTCAAAGTTGTCGAGCATGTAGCGGACGACCTGGATCGGGTTCATCGCGGCACGCTCGTCGTCCCACCGCTCGCCGCCGAGGTCCATCGCTCGCGGGCCTGAGCCGTGCCCGGCGGCGGCGTCGTCGTCAGAGTCAACAATGGCACCAGCTAGCGGCGAAGAGACGGGATCAAAACCGGCGCCCTGACTTCCGCCGGCACCAAAGCCAAGCTCGGCGTCAGCGGTCGCCGAGTTGGCGAGCAGGGTTCGTGCGTCGGGCGAGAACGCGAGGATCGCACCGAGTACCGACAGCACCGCGGCGTGGACCTTGGCCGGCGCCTCGGCCACTAGGTTGGCGCCAAGGAGAGCAAAAAGGTCCGGGAGGCACGCCGGCTCACACGAGGTGGCAAGCATCCGGAGGAGGATGCCGAGTAGCGCTTGCGAGAGAGCGTCGGCATCGTAGCTGGCCTCAAGTCCTCCGGGCCGCGGACCGGCGCTGCCGCCGACACTCAGTGTGCCGCCGCCCGAGCCGAGAACTTGCGACGCCACAGGCGTGGTGTGCGAGAAGCCGAGCCGCATCCGCGGCCGGTGTACCGGGCTGCCTGGTAGCCGCGGCGCAAGACCAGCTTCGCCGGCCGCATTGATGGTCGCTGCCGTGTCGGGCGTGCCTGTTGACTGCAGCAGCAGATGCACCGCACTTGGCACATGGCTGAAGAGGGCATGGACGAGCCGGCGGTAGTCGTCGAGGTCGTTGAGGTGGGCGTGAAGCGCGTCGCGCATCCGCATGCGCGGTGGCGGTGGCGGCGCCTCGACTGGCGGTGAAGAGCTTGTCTCTAGAGCCGATGCACCGCTGGTGGTACGGGTTGGGCGGACAGGGGTGTCGAGAAAGCCCTCGCCAAACATCATCATATGGGCCGGGCTTGGTGCTGGCGGTTGCGGCGGGGGAGCCGAGCCAGCAAGCGTACGTGCTCGACGTGGGCGGCCCGAGGTGGGAGTCTGTGACGAGCTCCCCGCGCGGGCCGAGCGGCCGGAGCTGAGAGCACCGCCTCCTGCAGTGAGCGACTCGCGCATGCGGCGCATCTCCTCTTGAAAGAACTGCTGCTGGGCACCCTTGGCCTCGTTGACCTGCTTGAGCTGGCGTTGTAGCCTGCGGGCCTCTTCCTCGTGGTTGCGGGCCTCATTCTGCTTGAACGACAGCTCTGTTCGCATCTGGTTGACCTCGTCGGTCAGGCGCTTGATGGCCCCGTTGGTTTCCATCTGCGCGTTCTGACGCGCCTGCATCTCACGGGCCCGGGCCTCGACGAGCTCACGCTCATGAACCACAAACCTGTCGCGCAAGTTGGTGATCTCGCCGATCTTAGTCTGCAGCTGGGCAACCAGCTCGTCGCGGGTCATTAATTGGATGGGCTTGTTGCTCGGCGTCGGCGGTTCTGCCAGCCGCGGCCCCATATGTACACTGCCTTCGGTCCTCGCTCGCGTCACGGCCGGGCTCGCGGCCGACAGCGATTGCGAGGCGTGAGACGAGAAGAGCGAGCTCTGCCGCTGCGGTGTCTCGCCGCCCTTCTGCGACGCCATGTTCAGCGGACGCACCGGCGCAGTCAGCGAGCCGGTCGATCGGCTGGCGAGCCGCATCGACTGCCTCTGTGACGAAGACGTCGTTTGCGCGGCAGGCGGCGGTGGACGCGGGCGCTGACTCGAGGCCGACGGTGGCATGGGCAGCGCGATTGAGCCCTGTGACGTCGGCTCGACACGCGGCGTTTGCGACATCTGCATGGAGAGCATGGCCGGGTCGTCAAGCAGGGCGGTGCATTCGTCCCACTCGAATGATGACAGCACTTTGAGCGCCTCTGATCCATGGTTATCACCTTTGCCCGTCGACGGCCGGGTCTCCAGCACCGCCCGCTGCAGCAAGAGCGCCGGTGGGAGGAGGTGCGACCGCAGCCCGCAGACCGAGAGCCACCCGCCCATAGAGCCACACTGGTTTGTGAGTCACTCCCATACGCCTCCCCCCTCCCCCCCCCCCCCCTTTCTCCTCTCTCTCTCCCCCCCCCCCCCTCCCCAGCACACCCGCTCCGACAGAGAGCCCTGTCCCCGTAACTACGACCTTTTTCAGCAGGACGTACCCGTCGCGGTCGCATGGAGACGAATGGGTGACGATTGTTTGTTGATGGAAACATAGGATTGTTCGGCAGGCGGAAAGTGCGCGTCAGGGCAGCCAGACTGAGGAACGGGTCGGGAGGTCATGGCAGCGAGGAGCAGGAGCGGGGGGCGGGCAAGGGGTATACCACACTCATTATGTCGTCTTCGTGCTCTGGACTGTTTGAGGAGCTGCGCCTGTGTATCAAGGCGTCTCCGTGCATGGCAAATGGACGCACCTTTCATCAGTGTCTTCATGCCATGGCCAAGGACGACGACGAGGTGGCGCCGTGCCAAGCTGTCCGTGCCTCGTACGCCCAATGCAAGCGGGAGCAGATTGATCGCCGTGCACGGATGAAGGGCAACTCTGGACACTGATGATAAAGCACAAATGGAGGTGTGGAGGAGTGGCGTGGTGATGTTCATTGTGCGGAGCTCTGGCTGGTGGCGGTCACTCGACGACCATAGCGGCAGGAGCCTGGCGAGGGAGGGCGCGATGGAGGCGCTGGGTAAAGAGGCCAACAGCGGCATCAAAGGAGAACGGCATCTCGCGGTTGCGACCGCGGACGGTGCGGAGGGCGAGCTTGGAGGAGAGGAGGGCGGACGACGACGATGCGGCCTTGCACTCTTGGTAGACGTCGAAGCAGAGAGCTAGCTTGCGGAGCTGGTACGAGAGGACCTCGTTGTCGTTGGGTAGCGGCAGCTCCGAGTGATAGACGTTGACCTCGGCGGCCATGACGCCGACGTTGTTGTCGGTGGACAAGCCGGCCTGCTCGCTGTTGCTGAGCTCGAGGTGAAAGAGCGGCGGGCGGGCAGGGTACTCGTTGGTGATGGCGACAGTGGCTGTGAGGGTGGCACCGTCGCGGACAAGCTCGGCCAGGTAGACATCAGTCTGCAGGGCCGGATCAGCGACAGCAGTGAGGACTGGCGAGGCCGCAATCGCGGTGTCAGCATCGGCGGCGCTCAGCTGCCGCCACGAGCGGAGCGAGACGCGGGTTTGGAGCGGGAAGGAAGGCGAGACGAGCTTGGCCAGCGGAAGCGTGCCATTTGCGAGCTCAGACAGCTGGCAGTCGAGCGCACGCCCGGCGTTGAGCCGGTTGCGAAGTTGGGCCAGAATGGCTTTGACGCCGACCGAGAGCGGGACCGAGCTGGCGGCGTTGTTTCGCGCGGCGCGAGAAAGTTGTTGCCCGCGAGCCACTGGGCCCACAGGTATGGCTTGAGCGAAGCGACGGCGAGCGGCGGCGCAAAGCGGAATGGCTCGCCCGAGGCTGTGCCCAGGTACGCGTTGGCCGGGTTGGGCGACGTCTCGCCGGCGTCGCCTGGGAAGAGATTTGCCAGCAGGTTTGCGGGCAGCGGGCCGTCGAGCACCTGGACGCCGACAAGGTTGAGCGCGGCAAAGAAGGCAAAACCGAGCTTGACCGGCGCATCAAACGCGTCGTCCGGCCCGGGGAAGAGCTCGAGCTCGACGCTGAGCGGGAAGACGGCGTAGTACGAGTCGGCGCGCTCGTCATCATCATCGTCGTCGTCTGCGGTGGCGACGCGCTTGGCTGCCGATGGCGACGGCGGCTCGAGGTCTGCGGCGGCCTTGGCGGCCTTTGCGGCAGCGAGGGTGGCAGCGGCAGTGTCACCGGCAATGGTCAGCGCCATGGCAGCGGTGGATGCCGCGCCGTTGTAGGCCAACAGCTGTGTGTAGAGCATGTAGAGCGGCGAGGGCAGGAGGCCGAGGCGCTCGCGGGTCTCTGCATCAACGACCACCAGCGATGAGCCCATAGCATCGACGAGCGGCTGGCCGGCATGGAGGAACTTGTCGAGCTGGATGTGGAGCGAGTCGAGAAAGTCCGAGTCGGAGGCGAGGCGCTCCTGGGTCTCCTCCACGGTCTTCTGCTGGGCATGGAGCTCGTTGACGAGCTTCTCGCGCTGTGCCATCTCAAAGGTCAGCCGCGCGAGCATGACCTCGTGATCGGAGAGTGACTTGGCATCCACAGCAGCATCAGCGAGGGCATCCTTGGCAGGCACCAGGTCGAGGGCATCGCCGGCAAAGGCAAACTCTGCGCAGCGCTTGATTTCGTTGAGCACGACAGCCTTCTCGTAGAGGACCGACTCGAGGCCCAGTTGAGCTTCATCCAAAGCTGTAGACGCTTCAGCCAGCTCAGCCTCCTTCTCTGCATTCGCCTTCATGACGCCTCGATGTGCTCCCCTAAGTCGCATTAGCGTGTGTGAGCCAGCCGCCAGCGCGGTTTCGTCGACGATCTGCCCTGCCTTGGCCGACGCCACCAGCCCCTCCACCGTGGAGCGGAGCGCAGCCACGAGGCTTGTGACGTCTTCCAGGTGGTCAAGGGCGCTCTCGCCGTCTCCATGTCCTCGCTTGCTCATGCCAGAAAGGTGTGTGCGTGGGGGGGGGGGGGGGGGGGGGAGGAGTGGTGTCTTGTGTGTGCGTGTGTGTGTGGGTGATTCGGTGGCCGGCTGGTTGTTACTCACCAAAGTGGTTCTTAAGGGTTATGATGAGGTTGTTGGTGTGGAGAGGATCCTTGACGACAACGCCGTCCATGGACCAGCCCTCATGGGGAACGTCCTTGTTGAGGAACATGCCCTCGATGAGCTTGAGGTTTGCAAGACGTTCTGGCTTGCGATGTGCCTTTTCGGTAAAGTCGTCGTCGGCCTGGCGGCCGGTGAGAATCTCGGCGAGGCGCATCAGGATGATGCCGTCGGCTAGATCCGAGTGGAGATCGCGGACCTTCCACATGGCGTCACGCATGGCAAGCTTGGAGTTGACCCAGCGGGTGAGGTCGGCCTTGAGAGCTTCGTCGCGCGAGATGGTGTCGCGGGCACCGGTGTAGGCGGCCATGATGCGCGAGAGGATTGTTTGCACGGTGGTGATGTCGCCGCGCATGACGTCGGCCTCGCGCAGATCGCCGACTTTGATGCCATCGGCACGCATGCGCTCAAAGACGGCGGTGGCGTTGTCGAGCTTGGCGGCGCCGTCGAGAAACTCGGTGTGGTAGATGTGCTCCGGGAACATGACTGCCGTCAGTTCCTCGATGAGCTTGATGAACAGGAGCGAGTCGCGGAAGTCGTCGTCGAGGTGGATGACGCGGAGTTTGTGCGGGAGGAGGATGCGGTTGGCCCAGTCGATGAGGACGTCGGCCGGCTTGACGGTGACTGAGGCAGCGGCGGCAGCGGCGGCAGAGGTCGAGCCCGACGACGACGCTGACGGTCCGGAGGCACGGGTGACGCTCTGCAGCTTGCCCGAGGCGACGAGGCGGGTGAGCGAGTTGGGCTTGTAGCGGCCGCCGTCGAAAAAGTCGCGGATGGCGGCGACCATGCGACGGACCGGCTTGGACGAGGCGTTGACAACGTCGGCCGGGCTCCATGTCTCGGTCTTGAGGCCGAGCAGCGGGAGCATGGTGTGGAGAAGGGTGCAGTTCTCGAGTTGGGCGGTGACGGTGTTGGGCGCGATGTGGTACGGCGGGAGGCTTTCGCCGGTGAGGACGCGGAGGACGTCAAAGACTGGAATGCCGCCCTTCATGTCGCGCTCGAGCTCGGTGTAGCGGATCGAGGTTGACGATGAGGCGAGAACGGTGTTGATCCAGTTGAGGAGCATGGCTGATGACGGCAAGGCGGAGTTGGCGGCAGCCACGGCGGAGGCGCGCGGGCCGGATGCGGCGCCGCCGACGGTGGACGGCGGCGGAGCGCCGGTGCCGGTGCGGCCGGTCGGCCCGCCGGCTGCGCCGAAAACCCGCGCCGGTGGGCGGACGCCCTCACGCTTGCCCGACGCCCACTGACAGAGTTCGCGGTAGGTGGGCGAGGCCGAGACCAGCGGCTCGACGACCGAGAACTTGGTCTTGGTTGCGCCAGCATCGATCATGGCTGTAAGCCACTCACGGCGCGACATGACCGACTTGCCGTTGAGCCAGAGGACCGAGCCGGCCGGATCCTGTGAAGGCACGACGAAAAACCCATTCTCACAAGCGTTGGCAAAGGTTTTGAGCCCGACGTTACAGGTGAGGAGGTTGACCTTGCCGTAGAGCTTGGCGACCTGGGCTGAGCCGGACGAGTAGAACTTGAGCGAGGTGCCGACGACCTCGAAGAACAGCTTCTTGAATACTAGGGCGCCGCCCTCGGTCTCGACGAGCTCGATGGAGCCGGCCTTGGTAGCGCCTGCCTCGATGGGGTTGGCCATCGTTTTCTTGCGTCGCTCGTCGACCGGCGCCGGCGCACGGCTGGCCGGGCGGTTCCCGGCAGCTGAAGCTGGCTGAGCAACAACGCGAGCCTGCTGGGCCGGCGCGGGCGCCACGACTTGGACCTGCTGGCGCGGCGGCGGATCGTCAAAGTCATCAAAGGAGATGCCAGCAAGCATGGCCTCGGCGGCGTCGATGCGTGAGGTCTTGGGCGCCTTGCGGGTAACCGGAGCCTGCGAGGCCGAGGCTACAGCGGATGACGTTGCGCTCAGCTCATCCTTGCGAACAAGCACCGCGCCGCCCTGGCGAACCAAGGCCGTGAGCCATGCCTTGAGTTCGTCAAAGGTAGCAGTGACGAATCGCATCTTGATGGCGGCCTGCGATGCGAGCGAGAACTCGAGCTTGCCCGGTCCGACCTCGACCGATGCACCGCGGACCTGAAGGACGATGAGCGGCCTGCCTGACGAGGCACTAGCAGCATCGCGATAAAAATGCAGCACACCGGCAGAAGCCACCAGCTCGCAGAAGACACTCGCCCATGACCCTGTTCCTCCGTCTTTCCTCGTCTGCAGACTTCCACGCTGCGACAGTGGAGGGTGAGTGGGAGGGTGAGGGTGAGGGCGAGAGATAGAGAGGGAGAGAGAGAGAGAGAGAGAGTGTGTGTGTGGAGGGGAGATTCTGGTGAAAACACCTGAGGGAGGAGACAGGCAGGCAAGCGTACCATGGTGTGAAGAGGGAGAGTGTGTGAAGGTATGTGGGGGTGAGGGGGCAGGTGTTTGTTTTTGTGTGTGTATGTATTTGTGTGTGTGTGTGGGCGAGGGGTATGTGTATGTGTGTGTGCGTGTGCGTGTGTGCGTGCGTGTGTGGTGGTGTGTGTGTGGGCGTGTGTGTTGGCGTGGAGGTTTGGTGCTGTGACGGTGTTGGTTGCTGCCATTATTGGAAATGTCAGCCGAAACGTGCGCTGTCCGGCCAACACCATCTCAAGCTCTCCCTCCCTCCCCTCCCCCCCCCCCCCCGCACCCAGCCTTTGCCCTAGCCCTCTTCACAGCCAGCGAACAGCAAGCAAGTTCTCTCTCGCCCACTTTGCGTGCCGTCTCCAATACCTCTAACTCCTTCTCGAGAGTGAGGCTTGTCTGTGTCTTGTGACGCAGGAGGTGGGTCTTTCCCCAGGGTCGCAGACATCGGCAGTCCAAGGGCGCCCGTGGTCAGCTCGGCCACCATTATGTCGAAGGATGGAGCGAGCTCGAGCGGCAGTGTAGTCAAGGGCGATGGAACCGGTAGTGCTGGGCTTGGGGGTGATGCTAGTGGTGGCTCGGGTACAAGCACGAGCTCGCATGTTCCACTGCTGCGGCGGGCGGTGCGCAAGTCGGTGGTGGCGTCGAGGCTGAAGAGTGTGCTCGCGGCGGCCAAGTCGTCTGCGGCCGACGGCGGCGAGCCGGGCACCGAGGCTGAGTCAGCGGACCCGCCGCGGAGTGCGAAAAAGTCTGCGGCGGCTCGGTTTGCAGCGATTGCGCGCAAGGCGAGGGCGAGCGCCGGCGGGGCGGCGGGGCCTGCGGTCAAGGTCCGGGCAGCGGTGGAGGCGTTCTCGGCGGTTGTGCGCCGCAATCGCGATGTGGCTGATCACAGTGACACCGAGCCAAAAGCTGAAGCAGGGTCGTCGTCGCCAGCTGGCCAGGAAGCCTTGGTTGTTGAAGTCGCCGAGACAGGCGAGCGGCCGGGTGCTACGCGGCCACCGATGCTGGTCATTCCCGAGGGCGGAAATGACGAGCTGGTGCAGGAGGCGTCGGAGGCAATTGAGCTGCTCAAGCAAGACCCGCCGATCCAAAAGGCCGGGTACGGCGGCGAGTCTGGATGGGACTTTCCCGAGTTTGACAAGGATGCAGTGGTGGCGTCACTTGGGCTGACGGACGAGCGGCTATGTGACTACCGCGAGGCATTTGAAGAGGCTGATCTTGACGGCAACGGGTACCTCTCGCTCCACGAGTTCAAGTCGTGCACGTACATTCTCGGGCACGCGCGGTCGCCGGCGTTTGTGCAGCGAGTGCTGCGGCAGTTTGGGCTTGTGGACGCCAACAATGACGGGCGGATCTCGTTTACCGAGTTTATCACGTTTTTGAAAAGGCGGACCTGTTTCGATACCTCTCATACGTGGAGGCGTTCAAAATGCTGCAGGCCGACGACGAGAACTACATCCGCGAACGTGCGCTGGCGGGTCAGATGCTGGAGATCGGATACCGCGAGCCGCCGCTGGCGTCCAAGGAGCACTTTGGCATGTTTGACATGTACCGGGCAGGGGTGCTGGGCATTCCACGGCAAAAACTGGCGACGACCAAGGTGAAACGGCGACGGCGGATCATGAAGAAGCTGAAGAGTTACAAGCCGCGCAACAAGATGAAGCGCGGTGAGTTCCTGGCGGCGCTTGGGTACACCGGCAAGACGTACGAGGATGTGACTGTGGCGACATGGCACTCGCTGTACGCACAAAGTGTGCCGGAGCTCACGCCGAAGAGCGTGGACCTCAATCACACCATGTCTGCGCTCAAGCGCAACTCGACGCTCACAGGATCGTCGTGTTCGCTAATTGATTACGCTGGGACGCCACGGGCCGCCGATTTGCCGCCGATCCTGGCGCGCGAAGTCGGGCTCGCGACCGACACTCCCGAGTTTGACGTTGTCATTGTGGTGACAGCAGTGGCGTTCTACCTCGGGTTTGAGGTGCGTGTGACGACAACGCCGCGGTCGACGGTGTCGGACTTGCGCGAGCTCATTGGGGCACAGACTGGGCATGCGCCGGAGCTGCATCGGCTCTATCACGAGGGTTTCCATCTCCACGACTCGACGCGGAGTCTCGCGTCGTACAACATTGGCGACGGCTCGCGAGTCTCTGTGGTCACGCTCCCGCTGACGCACCTGCTCGAGTCGGACAAGGTGTTTGACGGCGACGGAGCGCCTAACTTGCCGAACATCTACGAGCACTTTCGGTGGGAGGGACTGCTGCGTGTGGCGGACGCGCTGCGGATCATCACATCGGTGCAAGAGGTGCTTGCCCGCGAGCCAAACATGGTCCACGTCTATGAGCCGGTCAACGTGGTCGGCGATCTGCACGGACAGTTCTACGACCTCGAGACGATTTTCGAGGCGGGCGGGGACCACTTTGAGGGCGGCGTCAACTGGCTCTTCCTCGGTGACTACGTGGACCGCGGCTACTTTTCGTGCGAGGTCATCTTGTACATTTTTGCGGCCAAGCTCAGGTACCCTGCGGCGATCAGCCTCGTCCGCGGCAACCACGAGTCATCGTCGATGACGCGGCGGTACGGCACGATTTCCGAGTGCCGCCACAAGTACGGCGGCGAGGACGGATCTGACACGACGGTCTTTGACGCCCTCCTCGAGTGCTTCCAGCACCTGCCGGTGTGCGCGGTGGTGCACTCGGCCGGGCAGAGGATGCTGGCACTGCACGGCGGCATCTCTCAAGAAGTGATCGACTTGGAAGAGTACCTTGCCGGCTACGACCGGGTATGCGAGCCTGAGGGTCCGGTCAAGGGCCTACTGTGGAACGATCCATGGGACGACTGCTACATCGGGGTCGAGTGCGAGCCAGCGCCGCCGCCGGGAGCGCCACCGCAGATTGAGCTCAACGCGGCGCACACCGAGCTCGACCTGCGGCTTCACCCCGAGCCTGTGCCAGACACGCGACCGGACGAGCTCGACCACGACTCGGATAACTACTCGTCGAGTGGCGAGAGTCACGCCGGGCTGAGCGAGAAGGCTGACGACGACGGGCGCAGAGCAGACCTGACGGTCGACTTGACGGCAAGCAGCTTGTCGCGGACAGTGCCGCCGACGCCACACCCCAACGAGACGTTTTCCGGGAGCCGGCGGCGGATACCGTCGTCGTCGTCATTTGCAGACTTGCTTCCGCACGAGCAGCCTGTTCCCGCTGCCGACGTAGTGGATGTCGACACGTCGCTGGAGGCGTCGCTTGATCTCGCGCTCGAGGAAGAGGGATCGTGGGACGGCGTGGAGCAAGAGGAGGATGTTGACGGCGAGGTTGAGGCCAAAGACAAAGATGGAACTCAGAGTGTCGGCCAACTCAAGTCGAAGAAAGCCAAGAAGGGCAAGAGCAAGGACAAGGACAAGGACAGTGGCAAGGGCAAGAAGAAGAAGAAGAAGAAAAAGAAGAAGAAGAAGAAGCGCAAGTCGAAGGACAAGGCCGAGAGCGAGTCGTGTGCGTCGTCTGCGTCGTCTGCGTCGTCTGCGTCGTCTGCGCGATCATCGGGCGTGCCGTCGCCATGGGTCGACGAGTCGTCGACGAGCGACGGGGCCGGGGCCGAGTATGACGGCGGATGGGCCGCCAGGTTGGGCTCGTCGGGCGAAGCCGAGGGCGCCGGACCGGCGGCGGCGCGGGTGGACGGTGAGGCGGGTGTGGAGGCAACGATGGACCCCCTGCTCGCGGCGACCGACTCGGTGATGGAGCACGAGGAAGCCGAGGTGCTGGATCGACTGGAGCGGTCAAAGGACGACCTCGTGTTTGACCTCAACCAGGTGCGAGAGCTGTCTGCGGACGAGCTTGCGGAGCTTCCGCCGCACGAGACGCTCGACGAGGCGTCGTTTCGGCCGTCGATGCGCGGGCGGACGTGCCGGGAGTTTGACTACGCGGCGGTGTGCCACTTTCTGAAGCGCAACGGTATGATCTCGATTCTCCGCGGGCACCAGGTCCCGCTTGACGACGGGTTCGACGTGTTCAAGCCTGGACCGCAGTACGACTTTCCGTCGATTGTGACTGTGTTTTCCGCGCCCAACTACACCGACGACCACATGCAGGTGGGCGGGATGGCAGTGTTCCGCGATGGCGTGATGGTGTTGCGGCGGTACCCATGGAAGCTGCATCCTGTGTGCTACCCGGTGGGCCACAAGTACGCGTACACGCGGCATCTGCACTACGAGGACTTTGTACAGTTCCTAGCGCACTTTTATCCGCAGTGCACCAAAGTCGAACCGCTTTGGGTGCACCTCCGCAAGTCGGGGCGCGTGGCAGAGTTCATTGCCACGGCCAACGCGCGGATCGACGACCCGTCGCTGCACGTGTCAGTGGCGGATTTACAGTATGCGACCGAGCCGTGGGAGTTTCTGCGGGCGCACATCACAGACATGCTGGGCAACTCGGACAAGCCGATGGTGCGCGACTTGCACAAGCATATCATCCACGACGTGCACGCGTTCTACAACGGATTCGACTACATCCGGCACGCGCTCCGGCGCGAGGCCGAGTACGAGCGCATGCCCGAGACGCTCGAGTCGTCCGACTCGGAGTCGGACATGTTCTCGGACCTCTCGTCGTGCACCTCGAGCGACGACATGGACGAGACCGGCGAGTTTTCATCATCGTCGTCGCTGATGGGCTCAGACTTTTGAGTGAGTGAACATAGATACAGAAGGCTACGTGCGCTTCCTTGGCAGCGTCCGCTGCTTCTTTGGGGGACGTAGCGGGAGGCGAGAGGAGACAGACTTCCGCTTCCGGGTCTTGGTGGCGGTCTCAAGCGAGACAATGAGGTCAGCGGATGGCGGCGGGAGGGTGGGCGGGAGGCGGGAAGGGCGGCGGCGAGGCGGGGCGGCGAGGCGCGGGATGGGTCGCGCGAGAACACGGGCAACGCGGACGCGCTTGCTGCGCTCGCCCTGATCGTCGTCGCTCCAAAACTCGTCGGCGTCGGACGATGACGACGACGAAGACGACGAGGGAGCAGCGGCGACAAGCGAGGGGCGTGATGCGGCCGCTTGGTGCTCTGCACGGGCGCGGCGTGCGGCGGCGCCGACGCGAGCGGCGTATTCGCGGGCGGCACCGGCGGTGGACCACTCGTCCTCGGACGCCATGTCGTTGAGGACCGGGCGAAGCAGGCGGCGGGCATAGGAGCGAGCAAGGTGGGCAATGGCAGTGAGCGCGGAGAGTGAGAGCTGGCCCTCCATGTCGGGCAGAGCGTCGGCCATCCACGAGCCGGTCTCGGCTACAGCGCGGAGTGCGGTGGGCGACGGGCGTGGGTCAGCGGCGACGGTCTCGGGCGAGACGACCGGCTCGAGGATGGGAACGTGCTCGATGGCGGCCTTGACGCCGATGCGTGCGGCATCGCGCTCAAACTGCTTGCAGGCGTCAGCGAGCACGGCGTCGTCGTCGGTTGCCAGCTCGCGCTCAACAGCGAGGCGAGCGGCAAACTCGGCGGCCGGGTGCTCACGATCGAGCCAGACGGCTTGGGCCTTAAAGTACTCGGCCGAGTCGTTGTGGGGCGGCGGGGGGAGGGACGATTGAGGTATCGGGGAGTAGACTGGATCGGAGGCGCCGTGCTGAATGCGGCGGCGGATGTTGGACTCTGAGGCTGTGGATGCGAGAGCAAAGGAAGGCGGGAGCGGCGGGCGCCACGAGTGCGGATCGCCGGGAGCGAGCTGGGCGAGCGAGCGCGAGACAGGCGTCGGTGCGTCGTTTCGATGAGTGGTCGAGTCATTGCCACTGTGCCAACGGGCAGGGATCTTGGCAAGGACGTCGACGTCGCTACGGGCCTTGTAGCCAAGCTGGCGATAGGTGGGAGCCTTTGGATCCCAGGCGTAGACGGCAGTGGCATCGACAAGCTCTGGGATGGCTGCAGTGGCCTGATGCGAGGCATGCGGATTCAACAGACCAATTCTGTTGTAGCTGTACGCCAGCGAGACAAGCGAGTCCAAGCCGCGTGGCTCGCGCAGAATCTGTGCCCTTGCCGCCCGCTCGAGTTTGGAGGTGTCGGGCATACGGTATCGGAGCTGTCGGTCGAGCGGGAGGTCGGGGACGAGGCTTCGTTTGAGCCGCTTCTGGAGCCATCGTCTTCGCTCCCACCGTCTCAGCGACCGAGCTGTGGATGGATGGGCGTGCGGTGGGGGTGGGGGTGGAGAAGGGGGGGGCATTTGGGTCGGGTCGGGGGTGGAGTGTGGCACGTGGGGAGAGGGGAGGGAGAGGGGAGATGGATCGGTCACTTTGGGAGGGGGTTGGGGGGGGGGGCAGTCGGAGTCGCCGTAGCTGTGGTGATGGATGTGGTGATGGATGTGGTGATGGATGTGGTGATGGATGCGATCTGTGGCGGCTGGCGACTCAAGTCACAGGCGAATTGAGATGAACGAGAGTTCCGTGGAAGGCGACAAAGACGAGGACGAGGACATGGTGGAAGGGAGGTGGGGGAGAGGGGGGGGGGGGGGGGGGGGGGAGGGTGACGGACAGAGGCAGACTTGACACACAAGACGGACAAGCAAGTCGAGGTTAGCAATGACGGCAGGAGTGATGTTCCAGAAGGTGCTTGGAGCAAGTCTGGGACCTGTGCTTGTGGCGCATGACAAGTTCTATGGTTGGCTCAATGCGGCTCTGACGACGGTGCTCGACGGACAGGGCGACCGTGTTCCATCGTGGCTGACGGCGGATGCGGTGACATGGGCTCGTTCCTTCCTCCTCATTCCGACGCTCCTGCTCTTGGCGGGAGGTCATGGCATCCTTCCGGCGATCCTGGTGCTTCTGGTCGACTTTGGTGACTTTCTCGACGGCGTGGTCTGGCGGTGGTGGGCCGGGCGGAAGGCGGCGGGTAGGCCGGCCGGCGGGGCGACGCAGCTCCCGCTGGCAGCCGACGTGCTGACGGGTGAAGATGCTCAGCCTATCAAGTTTGACGCGGTGTATGCGTCGCGGCGGGCGGCAGGCCTGGCCAGCAAGTGGGGCCAGTACTTTGACGCGGTGGCCGACAAGGCGTTCCTGGTTCCGGTGTGGATCTCGATGGCGGTGCTGCCGGTCGGTGCCAATTCGATCCTCTCGCTGGTGGCGCTCTGGGCGCTCGCCGGGATCGAGGCGTACTCGGCGCTCATCCGGACCAAGCGGTACTTTTCGGATCCGGTGGAGGTGGCCGAGGTTGCTGTGGCCGACGCGGCCAACGACTCGGGGGTCAAGTCGGACGAGGTGGGCAAGGCCAAGCAGACGTTGCAGATGGTGGGGACGGCGCTTCTGCTTTGCCCACTCGGGGCGTGGTACCTCGGGCTTGTGCTCCTCTTCCTCGCTATTCCGCTCGCCGGCGAATCGGTCCGGCGCAAGCTCGTCTCGCGGCGGATCTTTGCGCCGCTTGAGATCCGTGGCGGCGGAGTCGACCTCGCCATGCTGCAGTATGTGGCCAAGGCGGCATCGCTTGGCTCGCACCTCACGGTCGGGGTTGTCTCGTACGACGAGGTCTCGCTCAAGGACGACATGCGGCTGATGGCACAGGTCAAGGACGTCGACGCCGTCGTTGCTCTCCTCCAGGGCGACATTGCGGTCAACGAGGCGTACCTCAACGACATGGGCTTTGACTACCTTGTCCTTCCGCGCCCGACGCCAGCGTGCCCACGCTCTCGGAGGAGGACTACGATGCAGGGCTCGTTGCCGCCGGCAAGGTCCATTTTCTCGCGCTTTGAGCGTGCCCACCGTCGCAGCCTCGTGAAGAAGAAACGACGTACATACTGCAGGTAGTGTATTGGGTCGGTCAGGCTAGGCTGTTGTTGATGATGTTGGTGGCAAAGTCGGCACGTCCTGCGGTAAAGGTGTCGCGGCGGAGCTTCCAGCGGTCGACGACGGCGTCGGCGTTCTCGAGGCGAACGTAGATGCCTTCGGCCTCATCAGAGCCATAAGCCGACGTGGTCTTATCGAGGGCCGCGACAAGGTTGTCGAGCTTGGCGCCTGCGGCTGGAGCGTCGAGGAGGAGCGGGACGAGCGGGAAGACGCCTGCGTCGACGAGCGGGGCGAGCAGGGCCTCCACCCGCGGGCGCGAGAGGAACGTCTCGGACGGCTTGTGGAGGACGTCAAAGGCGATAAAGTAGCTCTGCAGAGCGTCGTAGGCCACGGCATGGCGGGCCCACATCCACTCACCGTAGAGGACGTAGTCTGTGGAGAGGACGGCGAAGAGCGCCTCCATGTGCTCGTAGATCCAGTCGCGGTAGACGTTGTACTGCGGGTGCTTCTCCGAGCCGATCAAGCCTGATCGCTTCTGCATGACCGGCTCCCACTCGCGCTCAAAGTGGACGCCCACGTTGGCGCCATCAACCTTCTCCTGCACCACATACCGTAGCTCGGCAGAAGTCGACGAGCTCTTGACCGCCCGGGCGATCGACTTCCAGCTCACCGACTTGTCGTCGTCGACGACGGTCGATCCCTCGAGATGCGGCGTCTTGGGGTACTTGTAGAACTTGGCCGAGGCTGCCGACATGAGCAAGGATTGTGGCGATGAGTGCGAGGACGAGAGGTGTGCGGCATGGGGCGAGTACGGCTGGAGTTTTGTGGACGGAAATGGCTGCGAGCCAAATGGAATCGTTGGCTTACTGGAATGGAAGATTGCCTCGAACGGCGGCGACTTGTCGCGAGTTGGAAGCGTGGGCGGCCATGGCTGCCGAAGAAGAGCTGCAGTTCAAGGTGGTCATTGTTGGCGATGCGCATACCGGCAAGTCGACGATGGTCCGGGTGCTGGGAGGAGGAGATGCTGAGCCAGCGGTGATGGTTGTGGGCACAACGATGGTGAGAGTCGACACAGCTGTGGACGGGCAGCAGGTGTCGATGAATGTGTTCGACTCGGACGGCGCCGAGGCGTGGCGGGCGCCGGCCCCGGCATTCTTTCGCGGCGTGCACGGCGTGGTTCTGGTGTTTGATCCGAGTCAGCCGGCGACGCTAGAGTCTGTGAGCGGGCGGTGGGCCGGGGAGCTGGAAAAGTGTGAGTGTGCGGCGTCGGCGGGCGTCTCGATCGTTCTTGCTGCACACGAGCGGCATGGGGCGGCGATGGACGACGTGATGAAGACCAAAGCCCGCAAGGTGGCGGGGCAGCTCGGCGCGGCGTTTGCCGTCTTTGATGCGGCCAAGCCCGAGTCGGTCTCGGCTTGCCTCGGCGACCTCGCGCATGATATGTTCCGGCACCACACACAGCCACGCACGCTCTCGATCATGATGGCTGGAGCGCCGGGGGCCGGCGCACGGTCGATCTGGCGGACGCTGCTGCATGGGCCCGAGTTTGGGACCGAAATGGTGTCGTACGACGTGAGCGTCGACTTTGCACGGGTGCTTCTCGAACAGGGGCGAGCCGAGGCCAGAGTCTGGGCGCCGGCGCACCGAGTCGGGGAGATGGTGATGCAGACGGTTCACGAGCGTCGCATGGGTGATGTGGACGGTGTCTTTCTTGTGTATTATCCCGCCAAGCCGGCGACGATTGGCGGAGCGGCCGAGGCGTGGGCAGAGATTGGGCCGTTTATGGCCGACGATGTCGTTGTCATCCTTGCCGCCCACATGCGGCACGGACATAGTCAAACGGGCGTGGCCAAAAAGAGGGCAGCTGCGCTTGCTGACGCGATCGGCGCGCTTGTGGCCGATGTGGATGCAGGTGAACCGAGCTCGATCCATGCGTGTCTCGAGATGATTGCCGGCGGAGCAAAGTGCGATCGAGGCGGAGGCAGCGGTGGCGGTGGAGGTGTGTGGAGGTGTACAATTGAATGACGTGCGATAGGCGTGCGCGCGCACGTGTGTGTGTATGTGTGTGTGGACTATTTATAGCTTGTGTGTATGTGCAAGAATCGATGCAGACCAATGGCAGGACCAGCAGCAGCAGTTGGTGGCAGACATTGGCACCTGTCGTCAAGAGTACGTGGGAGCGAATTCCGTGAGCGATCGTGGGGGTAACGGGAGGAGGGAGAAGGGGGCATTCTGTGACTTCCAGATGGTCTCCATCGTGTTTTTGTGGCGACAGAAGACATAGACATGAAGCAACGTCGTTTTCCATGTTCTTGCGCTTGTGGTGGTGGGTGTGTGGCGTTGGCGTTGCCGTCGTGCTACAAGTGGCTGCTTGCTGGCTGGGCCGCAGAGCGTTGGCGATTTTTTGGCGAAGCTGACCAGGGAAGGGGGTGTGGGGGTGTGGGGGAAGGGGTGTGGGGGATTGGTCATGGGTGTATGTACACTCATGTAATGCGTATGTGTGTTTGTATGTGTGCGTGTGTGTGTTTATGTGTGATTATGCGTGTGCGGTTGTGGGTGTTGTGGGTGGTGTGGGTGTTGTGGGTTGTGGGTGTTGGCGGTGTCGTCGACGGTGTTCGTACAACATGTGTGTGTGTGTGTGTGTGTGTGTGTGTGTGTGTGTGTGTGTGTGTGTGTGTGTGCGATTGTGTGTGTGCGGTTGTGTGGGCGCACCATCATGGACGTGGGTACTTGTGGATGGCGTCGATTAGTGGCGGACTCTGAAGCAGGAGCGGCCGGGGATGACGGGAGCCAGCCGTGGGGCCGGCTCGTGACGCTCAACCGCAAGAACACGCACATTAAGCTGGCAGAGATGAAGACGCTGTTGGGACGCAAGGGATGCGACCACAACTTTTCGGACATTCCACTGCTCTCGTCTAAACACTGCCGGATCATCCGCAAGGAGAAGGACGGCGGGCGCGACGACGACGACAACTCGCCCGAGGGCCTGGTCGACTTTGAGGTGGAGGTTGTAGACCTCTCGACGAACGGCACGTTCATCAACGGCGTCAAGATCGGCAAGCGGAACCGGGCGCGGCTCCGGCACGGCGACGAGCTGTACCTCTGCGATTCTGTGGCGTACATCTACACGCACCTCAACCTCAACATGCCGCGCGAGCTCGGCGCCAACGAGGTGGGCGACCTCTCGACGCCGGAAGACTACATCAACGCGATGCGGATGGGGGTCTCGTCGGCGGTGCTGAAGGACCTGACAGTCTCGCTGCGGCACTCGAAGCAGAACGACACCGACTTTACGGAGGAGTTTGTGTCGATGGGCGGCGCGGACGCGCTCATCGAGTCGATGACGCATCTCAACGCGCAGCCGAAAAAGTCATCGGTCCACATCGACTCGCTGATGGAGTGTGTCAAGTCGCTGTACGCGCTGATGAACACGCCCGAGGGCTTTGAGGCCGTGCTTAACACGGCGTCGAGCATCGACCAGCTTGTGCTCCTCCTCGACGTCAACGACAACAACCTGCGCAACAAGGTGACCAAGCTCCTTTGCCCGGTGGCGACGCTCAACGACCGTGGGCATGCACTTGTCCTCGCGGCGTTTACCTTTTTCAAGACGCGGCGGCGTCAGCACTCGCGATTCTCGAAACTTCTCGACCTGCTCTCTGTCGAGTTTACGGACAAGTTTACGGACGACGACGTGGCGCTCAAGCGCAACGTTATGATGTTCATCAACGGGGTCGTCTCGTACCCCGAGGACATCTCGTCGCGGTGCCAGCTCCGCGACGAGTTTGTGCAGGAGGGCATCATCGAGGCCATTTCCATGATGAAGAACCTCAACGACGACGCGCTGTCGACGCAGCTGGCATCGTTTATGGAGGAGCTTGCCGAGGACCGCAAGGAGAGCTCGGTGGGTGGACTCAACCTGACGGACCCGGTTGGGGTGGCCAAGGCGCTTTTTGTGCAGCTCCGCGGCTCGCCGCATCTCAAGACCTTTCTCGACGTGCTGCTGTCGCTCCTGCTGTTGCCGTCGGACGATTCGGACGCGTGGCAGGCGCTCTCGGGCGCGCTCAAGCCCGCGCTCGAGCCTTTCCTTTCGCACGATGACGACGAGAACACAAGCGCACTCTCGACCGAGATTGGCGTCGACCTTGACTCGATCAAGTCTGCCCTCGACGGCACGTCGGTGGTGGCTGATCTTGAGGCTGTGACTGCAGCCGGCGCGGGCGGCGGCAACGATCCGAACGAGACCGACGGCGGCGAGTCGCCGGCGGCGCTGGTTGAAAAGTATCAGTCCCAGTTTGCCGAGCTGCAAAAGGTCAACGCTGAGCTACTGCTGGAGATCAAGAACTTGAAGGAGGCAGGCGCAGGAGGTGCTGGAGCATCGTCGCCGGCGTCGACAGCACCACCGCCGCCGCCGGCAGCTTAAGA
>NW_013657651.1:392945-396324 GCF_000142905.1 Thecamonas trahens ATCC 50062
GCCGATGGGAGGCGGCCCGCCGCCGCCGCCGGGCATGGGCATGATGCAGACGAAGAAGAAGATCAAGCCGTCTGTGCCGATGAAAGGCTTTCACTGGCGGGCGCTCAAAGCGCGCAACATTCCCAACACGGTGTGGACCAAGATCGACGACGAAAAAGTGGAGCTTGACGCGAAGAAGCTCGAGGAGCTGTTCTGCAAGAACGAGTCGGGCAAGACCAAGTCGAAGGACAAGGCCGAGTCGTCGAAGCCGAAGAAGATCTCGCTGGTCTCGATGAAGCGGGCGAACAACGTGGGCATCATGCTCGCGCGGTTCAAGATCGACCCGGTGGCGCTGCGCAAGGCGATTCTTACGCTCGACCCGGTCGTTCTCACGCCCGACATGGTACGTGCGCTGCAGACTGCTGCACCGCTGCCAGAAGAGATCGAGGTTCTCAACGCGTTTGACGGCGACCGGTCGCTGCTGGGGCCGGTCGAGGTCTTTATGTTTGAGATGCTCTCGATTCCACACCTCGGGCAGCGGTTGGCGGCGATTGAGACCAAGCTTCGCTTTGAGACGGAGATTCTCGAGCTCGAAGAGTCGATCGGCGTGGTGGGTGATGCCGTGGAGGAGGTGCGGTCATCCAAGGCGTTTGTCAAGGTGCTGGAGGTTATTCTCGCCATCGGCAACTATCTGAACGGCTCGACATCGCGCGGTGGTGCGTTCGGCTTCCAGCTCGACGCGCTGCTCAAGCTGCCGGCAACTCGGGCAACTGGTAAGCAGATGACGCTCATTCACTTTTTGGTGGAGTTCCTCCAGTCGCGGCACCGCGAGGCGGCCGAGTTCTACGAGGGACTTGCGCTGTCGGAAGCCGCGGCGCGGGTCTCGATGTCGGACGTGGGCGGTAAGCTCAACAAGCTCGGCGCGCGAGTGGCGGCTGTGGCCAAGCTTGTGACGTCGCAGCGCGAGGCCGGCGGTGGGGTGGAGCAGGGCGATTGCTTTGTGTCTGTCTTTTCACCGTTTGCTACTCGGGCCACGTCGCGGATCGATCAGGTCAAGGCCAACCTCAAGGCTGTCAACGACGGCTTCCTCGAGATGGCAGTGTTCTTTGCCGAGAAGCCGAAGCGGACATCTGTCGAGTCGTTCTTTGGCACGATTTGGGACTTTTGCTGTCTGTATAAGAAGGCCAAGGGCGACATCGAGCGGGAGCGGCTGGTGGCGGAGCGGGCGCGGAAGCGTGAGGCCAAGGCGGCCAAGTCGGACAAGGCCAAGAAGAAGTCCAAGGTGAAGAAGGAGAACGAGGAGGGCCTTCTTGACAACCTAGTCGAGTCGCTCTCGTCCGGCAAGTACCATACCATTCGCCGAACGCTGCGGACCGGCAAGAAGAAGGGCGGCAAGAAGGTGAAGAAGGTCAAGAAGGGCGCCAAGGGCAAGGAGTCTAAGGACGGCAAGTCGTCCAAGAAGAAGAAGGTCAAAAAGGTGAAGAAGAACGCCAAGGCCAAGGCTGCCGAGTAGTGGCGAGATGTCGAGGCGTAAACCGAGAAGGCAGCACTTGTCTCTGGAGCACACACATTGGTCATGGCGAGTGTCGACGAGCGAATGGCGGCGTTTGTGGCGGCACTGGGCGAGTGTGTCGCGCTGGTGCCACCAACCGAGCGCGGACGAGCGAGTGAGGCAAGGCGCGAGGCTCAACTGGGGTGTTTTGCCCGCGTCCTCGCTCCAAGCAGCGAGTCGGGGCGAGACCAGGTGAAGGACTGGCAGTTTGCAGCCGCGGACCGAGCGTGGGCGGCGACGCTCGAGGTGCTCGCGAGGTGTCGTGGAAAGAGCGACGGCGGCAGTGCGGGAATCGTGTCGGTGACAGGGCTTAGCAATGGTCTTGATCCACGGGTCGCATGCGAGCTTGACGGTGCATGCGGGAGCGCTGTCGAGGCGTGGACGACGTGTGCAGAGGCGTATGGCGCCGGATGTTGGCGCGAGGCCGACTCGCTTCGCGAGTGCTGGATCAGGCACCTGGTGATGTCTGCTGTTGCGCTCGGGGCAGAACCGGAAGAGCTGGGCGCGGTTGAGGTGAACGGACTGCCGCTGGTGGACGAAGAGTTTGGCTGAGGATAGGGACATAGAGTTTGCAAAGGGTGCGTGTGTAGGAGGGAGAGGGGGGAGAGCTTAGCAACGGATCTCGAAGGAGCCGGCGCGGGTGACGGAGCGAACGCCCTTGAACGGGGTGTAGTCCTCGTTGCGGACGGTGAGGGTGGCGACCTTGAGGTTGGAGATGGCGTACGAGGGGAGGACAAAGCTGAGCGAGACGTTCGGGTTGGACTCGGGGATGGTGACCGAGTCGCTGACCGGAAGGACGAGCGAGCCGGTGAGCGTGGGTGTCTTGGACTGCGGGATCTTGCCGACGGTCCAGGTTGCGGTCTTGGAGATCTCGTCGTAGACGACCTTGCCGTGGTTTGCAGAGAGGTCGGCGGAGGAGATGATCTTGGGGAAGGGGATGGTGACCGAGACGTCTGCGACGCGGACGTCCTCGGAGAGCGGCTTGGAGCCTACCATGATGTTGACGTTGGCGTAGCCCTCGGAGAAGGTGATCTGCGGTTTGCAGTAGAGCGGGAGCTGCGACTGGTGGTGGACGCGGTAGGTCATGAGCTCAAACTCGCCGTCGGGCGGAATGAAGGAGATGATGCGGTCCGACTCAAAGGTGGCGTAGCGGACGCAGGGGTGGAAGGCAACATCGTCGAGGATGCGGGGATTGGCGAAGACAAGGTTAAGGTCGGGCATGCCCGAGAGCTTCGAGTTTGCCATGATGCGGCCGGAAATTTCAAAGGTGGCCGGGATGCCGTTAGCCTCGATGATAGCATCGATCTCCTCGACAATGTCAAAGAACATCTCGTTGTTGGAGTACTTGACGCCGGCCTTGCGCCACGGCACGTTGGTGAGGGTGCCGTCCGGGAGGACGGTGGCAACGCCCGAGGCGCCGGTCATGCTCTTCATGACCCGGGCCATGGCGGTGGGCGGGCGGATGAGCTCCTTGAGTACATTGGGCTCTGTGGTAAGCGGGACACCCGAGTCCATCATCTCGTCGAGGAGCTGGTAGACGACGACAAAATGCTGCTTGGCGGTTCTCGCGTTGGCGCGGGAAGCGCGTTGGTCCTGTCACACACCCGATGCAGGAACTCGATGACCAGCAGCGGCGGCGTCTCGTCCTTGATAACGGCCAGGAAGAACATGTCCTCGCGCTGGACGTGGACAAGGTAGAAGGAGGAGGTGGCCAGAATGGGCAGCACGTCGGCAGGCGAGTCGGCAGCATTCACCTCTTCCCAGAACGTCTCGCACACCGTCCGCGGGATGGTGCCCTGGTAGTGCTTCTCAATGATGATGTCTCTGTGGTTTGGGGGGGAGAAGGGG
>NW_013657651.1:396450-406166 GCF_000142905.1 Thecamonas trahens ATCC 50062
GGGGTGAGTGTGTGGGGAGGGGGGAGGGGGGTCGCATGTGACTGGGAAGAAGTGGGGGGGAGGGAAAGGGGGGGGGAGGGGCGGGAGGGAGGGGGAGCGGGGGCGTACCCGACAGAGTTGAGGAAGAAAAGTGACTCTAGCATGGTGTATGGTGTAATAAGGGGGAGGTTGTGTATGCGTGTGTGTGTGGGGTGGGGGGGGGGGGTGGGGGTGGGGGTGGGGGGAGGTGGGTGGTGTTGCGTGGGGAGAGGTGGGAGTGGTGGTGGTGGTTTGCGGAGCGGCAGGACTTGGCATCTTGGGCGTGATCGACGGGGCCTGCGGGAGGCGGTTACTTTGATGTGATAGCGGCAGCAAGATCGGTAGCAGTGAAAGCGCGATGGCGGCGAAAGTTGCTACGTGGGCTGATGGTGTCACCGTGACTTGCAGCAGAGTGACCATGGCTGAAGCGGAGATTCAGATGTGATGCCGACCCGCAAGCCGGATCCGCGAGAGAGCCAAGCGTGGGGAGGCGGGAGACGCCGCGGACGAGTTGGACTCACTACAGGTGACATCGCTGGGGTGCGGACAGTTCGGCGGGAATGTGGCGATTCAGATGACGCCCCGTGGCGAGAACGACGAAGAGAAGATTGCCGGCGAAGAGCACGGCGGGCGTGGGAGCTAGCGCGGTCGGCACGGGTCAGGGACCGGGCCACATTGCGGCGTGACGCTGTTCGGCGCGCGCGCGGAGAGAGAAGGGGACGCGCAGGAGCGTGGAGATCTTGAACAGAGCGACGCCGTGAGAAGCAGTTGTCGTCGTCTGGAAAACACGACCCGTTGCCGTCGTAGACGTCGTAACCGGAGACAACGGGACACGCTGCAGCCGCGAGCTGTCCGAGTTTGCACGCGAGCGCGTCACAAACGCTGACCGCAGCGGACCGCCACGGGTAGGCGAAGTAGGGGACAACGGAATATCAGCGACAGACACGTCCGAGTCGTGGACTGTAGACATCGACTCAGACTGCGTAGCTTTGGATTCGAGTGGCACTTCATCAAGACTGGCAACATGCCGGGCAGGACCAACGCGCTTCCCGCGCCAACGCGAGAACCGCCAAGCAGCGAGGCAAAACGCGACGGCAAGCGAGCCACAGACCACGCCGAGACCAATGACAAAGTACTCTCGGTTCTCACGGTGGATAAAGTACAGGATCTGGCCGCATGACAGCACGCCCACCGCGTATGAGAGCGCGGTGTGGTAGACGTTGAGAAAAGGGTCCATGGCAGCAACAAGAATGATGTTGAGGCAAAAGTTGAGGACCGCCGCGAGGAGGCGCGAGCCGGCCTCACGAACAAGGACGGTCTCGGCAGCAAAGGTGAACGAGACAAAAACTGCAGCGTGCGGAACCACAGCCGCGAGTCGCGGAGGCCGCGGATGACAATGCCATACCGCTCGATGAGAACGTCGCGATCGAGCCCGTCAGCAGAGCGCGAGAGGCGAAGCGAGATGACAAAGCCGAGCAGCGGGAAGCCGGCACAAAAGAACACAGCAACCGTCCAGGCGAGTGGGGCTAGGCCGAGGTGGGCTCCTTGGTAGCAGATTATGGTGAGGTCGGCGGCAAGTCGCGACGTGCCATCGCCGGTGTTGACGCAGTACAATGCCTGGAGTGTGCGAACAGCGATCTGGAGATAAGCAAGCGAGCCGAGAATAAAGGTGGCATGGACAATGCGAGACTGCATGAGCATGGCAGTCGAGACGTGTCTCGCGGCAGCTTCAGCTTGCTCCTCGGCAGAAGACAGCGAGCTCGAGTCGAGATCGGACGACGCTTCGGCCGCATCGCGGTCGAGACCCGATACAGCCGCATAGGCCGAAATGGCACCGACAACGGCAACGCCTGTTGACAACGCGTCCTCACCCACTGCTGCTGTTTGCGACCTCAGCGCCTCGACGTGCGATGCAGCACGGCCGAGAACACGCCAAGCGCCGGCCGCAATGACAAACAGCGCCAAGGAGCCTGCCAGCAGCACAAGCGTGCCGTAGTACAAGCCTGGAAATGAGATCTTGGGAATCGAGCACCCGGGTCGAACAGTCTCGATCTCAAAGTTGATGATGGCTGCAAACCGGACGACGCCGCCGACCACCGGCGATGTATCCGAGTCCGAGAGCTCTTGCAGGCCTACCCGCGAGACCATAGCCATCTGCTGGAGCACAACCAGCGTCGAAACAATGAGCACCACTCGCTTGGCCGAGAGCGTGGCAAGCCCCCAAGCAATGGTCCCAATGAAAGCCGCCAGTGAAATGAGCACAACCGTGAGCTCGGCGTTGGCCGACGCATCCGAGCCGCAGCTCCGACACACCCCATTGTCCATAAAGTAGGCAGCCGCACACTCGGCACAAAACTGGCCATCATACTCGGAGGAACAGACTGCGGTGCGGCGGGTGCCGTCCGGATTGATCAAGGGCGGAAGCCCGCCGCCGCCGACCGCGCCCGGACACGCGGCCCGGATGCGACACGGCGTCGGCTTGGTAAACTCACTTGGTGACCACCAGCCAGGCAGTGGCCACATGCGCTCGCCGCCCGGGCAGTGTGCGCCCGGCGGGCAGACCTGACACACCCCGTTGTACAGTACGTAGCCCTGGCGGATGCAGCCATGGTCGACGTAAAGAAGGTGCTTGCGCAGGACCTCGGTCGAGACCGGGTTGCCCGTACTGCGGTCGTACCGCGCCACAGTGACCGGGTGGTAGCCGGTATTGTTCGAGAACGTCGAGTTGAAGACGAGGCCGTGGCGGACCGTGTCGATGATGAACGGAACGTGGACTCGAGTGGCAACTGCATCTGGGTTGGGGTACGACTCGAGGATGACATCAAACGAGTAGAGCGAGACGTCAAAGAACGAAGCAGCGTTCGGGACCCTGGTAAGGAACATGGTGATGCCGCCAAACATGTCAGATGCCGATGGGTTGAGGAACCACGATTCCGGGACTGGGAGGTGAGCCGGTGGAGGAGGCGGTGACGGTGGCGGCGGTGGTGAGGGGGAGGGAGGTGGCGGTGGTGACGGGGAGGGAGGTGGCGGTGGTGAGGGGGAGGGAGGTGGCGGTGGTGGTGACGGCGGTGGTGGTGAGGGAGGAGGTGGCGGTGGTGAGGGGGAGGGAGGTGGCGGTGGTAAGGGGGAGGGAGGTGGCGGTGGTGGTGACGGCGGTGGTGGTGAGGGAGGAGGTGGCGGTGGTGAGGGGGAGGGAGGTGGCGGTGGTGGTGGCGGTGATGGTGGCGGTGGCGGCGGCGGCGATGCACTTGCGGCGCACGAACTAGATCCAATTGGTGGCGAGTAGCTGCCGTCTGCTTGGCAAGTATGGGGACCGCCGCCGGAGAATCCGCTATTACAGACAACTTGGAGAGTATCACCAACCGGTGCGTTGGTACTCGAGGTGATAGCGTTGGGCGGGATAGCGCTGTTTGGCGGCGGTGTGGCGGACGGGCAGACCTCATAGTAGCGGATGTCGATGGTTGGTCTGTTGCTGGTGACGATGTTGCAGGTATCGCCTGACCCGCACTTGGCACCTAGCTGATAAACATAGAGAACAAGCGTGTTGCCAGTAAAGAAGTTATGGTTTGCCCAGTCCTGCAGAAGGTCGCGGAAAGCTGGAGTCGAGAGGGTGACCGTGTTGCCGCCCGAGTCGACCTGGTCATAAAAATCGGCTGAGAGAGCCGACTTGTCCAGGTTATCGTACGAGTAGGTGGTATCCCAGGGCGGTTGGCTCAAATCAGCGCTTTGGGTAGCACTTGGGACGTCAAAGTACTTGATGGTGATGTCGGTCGGTTGGTCAAAGATGAATTGTGAGAACGTGATGCTGGACGCGTCGGTGACATAGATCTGGCCAGTTGAGGACACGACTTGGGTGGAGAGCCGGAAGAGAACAGCACCAACCTCGCTATTGGTAGCCAAAGACCACAAAGTTGGGCCAGTCATGGTGTCACCGTTGCTCACCAACATCTGACCAGTGTTATCCTGCTCTGCCGTGTGCGTTGATTGCTTCTCGGTTGCCCCGAGAGCAGGAATGGCGACGAGCAACAGCACAAAAGCGAGGCACGCGACAGTGGGCGCAGTCACAGGGTATAGAAAGCGCATGAGAAAAAAGGAAAGGGATACACTTGACGGAGGGATGGACGCAACAGTGTAGCAGAGTGCGCGAGGGGGACGAGAGGAGTAGGGAAGTCGGTAGCAGCAGTGCTGTGTGGTGTGGTTGCGAGTGGAAAGGAAGAGTGTGACGAGCGGACAATTTGAGGAAGAGTGGCGCGTGCGCGTGTCACGGCATTCCGGGACTAGTATCGGTTTTGTTGTTGCATGCCATCCGATGAAACTGTCAGGCGGCTGTCAACGCCGGGACTCGAACGGAAGCGGAGGCCAATGCAACTATGACGATGATGATGAGGAGGAGGAAGAGGAGGACGAGGACGACGACGACGACGATGAGTTACGATAGAGTGCACCGCGAGCTTCGTCATCGAGGCCATGCTTGAGAATGTGCTCGTAGGTCTTGTAGGTCTCGATGTTGCGCTTCATGAGATCCTCAAGCGGCCAAGGAGACGGACAAAGGCGTCGCGGTCGAGCGAGACAGTGTACGTCTTTTCGAGAGCAACAACGGTGGCGGCGCGGCGTTGACGGTTGACAAGCGCAATCTCACCAAAGTAGTCGCCGGATGAAATGATAGCAAGCTCGATCTCGGGCCCATTGCCTTTTGTTTGGCGGACCGAGGCGCGGCCGGTCTCGAGGATGAAGAACCGCTTGCCCTTGTCGCCCTGGCGGAGAATTACCTCGTCCTTTTGAAACGTGCGCGGCTGGAGAACTTGTGCGACGTTGCGGAGCTCGGGAAGAGTCATTTCGGCAAACAAAGGAATGCGCTGCAGGAGCTGCAGATAGAGGCGGCGGCGTTGGTCGTCCGAGTTGACGAGTGTCCGCTTGAAAGTCATGCGGTCGAGACCCCACACAACACAGTCAGTGGAGGTCTTACAGGTAGCGGCACGCGGCGCGTTGTATAGCAGGGCAAGCTCACCAAACGAGCCACCCTTTTCGATGGTGAGCACGTTGGCGCCCGAGACAAAGACCTCGACTACGCCACGCCCCAAGATGTAAAAGTAGTCGCCGGTATCGCCCTGCTTGATGAGCTCTGTTCCTGCGCGGACCTTCTTCTCAAACATGGCGTCGATGACCTCCTGCATGAGATCCTCGCGCAGGTCCTTGAACAGGATGTTGGTGGCAAGGACCTTGGCGATGGCTGCCGCCGACGCTGCCGGCTTCTTGTGGACGACCTTTTTGTACTCGCCACCGCCTTCCGACGACGGCACGATCGACTCAGAGTAGATGGAGGTCCGTCGCCCGCCGCGGGGAAGCGCACGCATCCGCTGCATTCGCTTCTGCTCCTCGGCGGGTGAGAGGGCGCAAGACCGTGAGTCGGAAGAGTTTGAAGCTGACGACGACGAGCCGTCTGCGGACGACAACGACGCGTGCGAGCCCCTCCGCCGTGGATGGCTATTGCTACTGCCTTTAGGTGGGTCGTTGCGGGACGAGCCGCAGCCCATAATTGCAAGAGAGCGCGTGTGCGGTACGGCGGTTGCGCCTTCCGAGCAGCTTCCCACAAACGCAACGCCGGCAGCCGTGTGCAGCGAGAGAGGGCGGGATGAAGGGGGCGGCGAAGGGAGTGGAGGAGAAGTGAAATGGGATGGGCGTGAGAGGAAAGTGAGTGTGACGAGGTGTGTATGTACGCGCGTGTGTGTATGAGTGTTTGTGCTGGTGAGCGGGTGAGAACGGCACGGCAGTGACACTGTTCATGCGAGCCAACGAATGGTATCCCTCAACGAGTTGCACAGGGATCAACACTCCACGAACAGCAAAGTAGACTGATGCATGATGCTAGCAGGGGTCATAATGTGGATGGGCTAGGCGTGACTGCTGTGGTCAAGCAGAGGCGGCGGAGCGAGTTGTCGAAGAGGGTGCTTGTGGGCAAGCGCGGGGCTGTGGTGGACACCGAGGCTGGTCAAGCTGGGGAAGGGCGTGCGGGCGTCGCCACATCAGGCGTATGGGATGCACCCTGAGATGGAAGGGGTGCTGAACTCGGCGGTTACGTCGGCTGCGGAGAAGAAGATGCTGTCCGGGTGGTTCTCGGTTGACGAGGTGGTGGCGATCAGGGCTGTGCTGGTGGAAGGCGGGGACCGGACTGGCGTTGGCGGAAGAGATAGCGACGTCGAGCGGGTATCTGGGCCGGCCGATGGAGGTTGATCCGCGGGAGGCGTGTGTGCGAATGGAACGCAAAGCTGAGGTGAGGGCAGTGCCCAAGTCTAAGCGGAGCGTGGTGTTTGCGGCCGAGGGTAGGAGCCTGGCGATGCGAGGGTTTGTGGTCGATAGGAAGATGGTGAGGGCAGTTGTGGCAGGCCAGCACCCGACGCGCAATGGAATGCTGCGTGTGAGGTTGAAGTTTGGGACTGGCAAGGCAAAGAAGTCGCTATTGTCCAGGTGGATGACGCGGTGCGAGGCGCAGTGGTGGCGCACTTGGTGATCCAGGAGCAACGGGCGAAGCTAAGGCTGGCGGCGCAAGATGTCGGGGCTGGAGTGGCGTGGAAGCCGACACGTGAGGAGATGGCGCGTGTGACAGGCGTGCTGCGGCCTGGGCTTGCGCTTGCAGTGGACGTGGAGGCCGGGGTGGTGGAGGATATGCTACGCGAAGCGGTCCAGCGGTGGGTGGTATTTGACGCCGACAGCAACGCTGTGATTGGAGCTGGCTGGTGTAGCGTGGACGAGGTGGTGGGCGTAGTGGAGGGGATTGCGCGGCAACAAGCGCCGCGACGGAGGAAGGCGCTGCCGATGGTGTCGGACAGCGGCGATGACGGGGAGTCGTCGTGTGTGATTGGGGCCGGTAGCGATGAGGGGAACAGCGGTTCGAGCTCGAAATCCAGCGGTGGGATGTCGTCTGGCGAGTACCGCGAGTGGAAGCGGCGCAAGTTCCTGGAGGCGATCCGGATGCCGAGCAGGGAGGAGGTGCTGCGTATGCATGTGGAGGAAGGCAAGTCGTGGAATTCGATCCTTGGCGTGCTGAGCGAGGTGAGAGAGCGGCGGCGGATGGTGACCGAGTACTTTATCAGGGGAGGGCTTGTGAAGGTGGAGGAGGATGGGCAGTAAATGACGAGGGGCAAGAGTCATGGTGGGGATGGGGGCGATGGCGGTGGCTGCGATCTTGTGTTTGGGTTGTGTTGGGTGTGATAGAGGTGGTGTTGCTGATGCTGCTGGTGTTGCTGATGCGATTGCTGTCGGGTCGTCCAAGTCACCGTGCCCGTCGTCGTCGGGATTGAGGCACGGTAGACCGATGGGAGTGGGTGCAGTGGTTGAGGGGAGGCGCGGATGAGGATGTGGTTGAGGGGGAGAGTGAGATGAGGAGTGGCTTGTTCTCGGCCAGTCGGACTTGGGCCCAGTCATGATCAGTGGCGCAGTTGGCAGGAGGGGTGTCGATGGAGACGAGGGCTTGGGATTGGAGGAGGGAGCAGTTGTGGGCTGCGGTGCGAGATGGAGGAGGGCGCGGGAGAGAGGGTGAGTAGGATCAGGCTAGGAAGTGGTCATGGGTGCGCCATCGTCAGTTGGTGTCGATGTTGGTGACGGAGAGTGGGTGGCTGGGCTGGCGGCGGGCAGCGGAGGTGATGGTGATGGCGACGACGACGACGATGACGCTCATGTGCATCAGGCCAACAGTATCTGCGTCATTGTACACGCTTGTCCGCTTCTGCTCGTCCTCTGATCCCGATCTTGCGTCCTCATCCTCGACGTCAGCCTCGAACTTGGGTTGTGCGCTCGCTCGTTTGGGCTGTCGCTCACTTGGCCCGCCCGGCAGCGATCCGGTGCCGATGGTGATACGCAGCAGCTGGCTTGCTCGCGATGTATGGATCATTCATACCTCTCCCTCGTCACATCCCTCTCATCCTCCCTCTCTCTCCCCAGCAGTCGCAGCCTCGGCCTCAGCCACGGTCACCGCCTCGGGTCGTCATCCGCCATCGCAATCATGAACGCCGCCGCCTTAACCATCACTCCCATCGCCAGCCATCGCCATCCCCCATCCCCATCACTATCCTCATCAGCATCAGCATTATCACCAACCTGGTCATCGCCGCCTCGGGCTTGGGCTTCTCGCGCCACAGCAGCAGCACGGCGCCCATGCCGGCGAGTGGCTGAGCGACGAGCGGCAGGCCGTCACTTGATCACTCGCTACTCGCCTCGGGCTCGGCCACAGCAGCAGCGCTAGCTGTGGCAGCCACCACACTCATCCCACTCCAGCCATCTACACCACTCACCTCCTTTCCCTGTGATCACACCAGCCAGTCCCCCTGTATAGCCAGCCGCATGTCGTGCTCGGCTTGATCTAGCTTGATCTGGCTTGGCTGTGAGTGGTTGAGCGGGCGGGCAAGCGAGTGGCGAGTTGCTGGCCAGTGAGCAGTCGACAGAAGACGACGACACGGGCAACAGGACACAAGATCGGGCGGCAGACCAGTGTACTCTTGTAAAACAACCTCACCTTCTATCCCTTCTCCCTCGCTCTCCCTCCCTTTCCTTCGCTCTGACCAGCCCACTGGCCTCGTCTGGCCCGTCATTCCTCGCTCAAGCAGCTGAATTGGTTGACAGGTGGGCTGGGGCAGGATGGGCAAGGCGGGAAGAAGAAGGGGAGAAGGAGGTGGGGCAAGGGACTGATAGCCACTGCCACTTGTCTCACTACCCACAAGTAGATCATGCTATACTCGTGCTCTGCCTAGCCTGATCGGGGTTGTGCCGGCGGTGGACGGGTTAACTCGGGCGGCTATAGGAGGTGAGCAGCAGGCGGCCAGCAGCGATGCTGATAACGGGATGGTGTCAGCTCATGTCAGTATCGAGGCAAGGGGGTTGGGTGGGTGAGATTGTGGGGATAATGGGTATGTGTGGTGTGAGTGTGGTGATAGTGGGTGGAGATGGTGGGGAGTGGGGATCGGAGATGGGCCCGGGGAAGGGGGGCTGAGCAGCATCGAATGGACACAGGGCCAACAACTTGGGCCGAGCCGGCAGAACTCGGATTCCGGAATACTGCAGCTGTGGATTGGAAACTGTGCATGAGGGTAGTGTGGGCGTGTAGTAGAGTAGTAGTGAAATCAGATTGGACATATCTTGCAATTTGTGTGGTGGGGGCGTGTGCGGGGTGGGGCGGTCGAGGACGTGCTCAACCACCTAGGGCAAACAAGTCGACGCGGAAATGAGCCGAGGTCGATGGGTATCGATGACGGCGATATTTGTACTGGTGATAGTGGACGGTAAGTGATAACCTTGATTGTGGTTGTGGATTGCGTAGGTTGTGGTGGGAAGAGCTAGGTGGTGATGAAGGTCGGCTGATCGGGCGAGCGGGCGGCGGCTGGCGGCTGGTGGTCAGCGAGGCCGGGGCAGCTGAGGGGGCTGGGTCGGAGCTGGGTGGCTTGAGATTGTTGTTGGTTGGTGGGTGGGCAGTATGGCATGTGATGATTGAGGGTGTGGGTGTCGGAGTCGGGAATGAGGATGGGGGCGAGCTAGAGCTCGGAGAGGAGGAGGAGGAGGAGAAAGAGGAAGCGGGTGCGCGATGGGATGGTAGTGGGTATGGCCATGGCATGGGGGTGAGAGTTGTGGCTGCGACGATGGTGCTAGTGGTGGAAAAGGGGTGAGGGTGGTGGTTGAGGGTAAGGGGGCGTAATGAGTATGGTAGGGGG
>NW_013657650.1:0-37041 GCF_000142905.1 Thecamonas trahens ATCC 50062
CCCTAACCCTAACCCTAACCCTAACCCTAACCCTAACCCTAACCCTAAACCTACCTACCTACCTACCTACCTACCTACCTACCTACCTACCTAACCCTAACCCTAACCCTAACCCTAACCCTAACCCTAACCCTAACCCTAACCCTAACCCTAACCCTAACCCTAACCCTAACCCTAACCCTAGCTGATGCCTCGTCAACCCTAGCTGATGCTTCATCAAGCCTAGCCCCACTTCACTGCTTCCCACCCACCACCACTCACTCCACTTGCCACTCACTGCCCCCTTGCCACCCCTACCCATCCCATGCATGACCCATATCCACATTCCCACCCACCCCACCATACTCATTCTCCACCCCACCATGCGCATGGCTGTGCACGGGCGTGAATTGAGTCTTTGATGCTGATTCACTATCCCCATCCCCCATTGACACTTGCCCGTGTCACTTGTTCGGCCGAGTCGCATGTGCGGGTTGGTGGGTGACATGAATGTCATTCAACATTTTCATGATTCGCCACTCGTCGCTCGTTCGATTGTTTGACATTCAATTGATTGTTGTTGATCATTGTGAATTGATTATTCGACCCTTCCTGTTTCTCTTGTTGCTGGCTGGCCATGTTCTTTGTTCGTTGCCGTTCATGGTTTCATATGCTTTGAGGTTGCTATTGTCTGCCTTCATGTTCTGCTCAGGTTGCTTTTGCTTTGATGCTTGACCACAATCGACATGCATTCCTATTCATCATTCTTTTGGCTCTTGTTGTTGCTTTTTATCATCATTCTTCATGCTTCATTTGTTCTTGAGTCTCCTGTATTCTTCGGCCTTGACTTCCACATCCATGATCGATCGTTGCTCACTATACTATCGATTCTCAACTTTGTTGTCGTTGGCTATGGTCAATAGTTTTGCATTTTATGTATTTTGTTTTGACCTTGTTGTGTCGTGGTCATGGTTGATCTGCAGATCTGATCGATCAACCGCGATTTGCCTCATCGACCTAAACGTCACCCGAGTTCATCCCATTGCCTGCTAGCTTTGTCCAGTCCCTGTTGGCGTACTCATACGTGTGCTGTGCAAGCCATGTATGATCTTTGGTTGTTGTTGTGGACGTCATTGCCTTGTTTGATGCTGGTTCCGGCTTTTCTTCAATTATTTCAACGTTCAACTCAATTAACGTCCGCCGCCTTCCCTCTGCCGGCCAAGTACCCGCCGCTCCTATCGCCCACACCCCACACCCAGCCTTCATCCTCACCATACCCACCCACATCAATCCCTCACCCCAATCTCCATACCCACCTCCCCCTCCACCTGCCACGCCATCCACGTCACGACCCCCCTCATCCCCCCTACCATACTCATTACGCCCCATCACCACCAACCACCACCCTCACCCCCTACTCCACCATCATTACCTACATTCTAGCCATAACCACCACCCCCATGTCATGGCCATGCCCACCACCATCCCATCGCGCACTCGGCTTCCTCCTCCTCCTCCTCATCCTCCTCGTCTTCCCGCTCTACGTCACCTCCATCCTCATCCCCGTCCCCGACACCCACACTTCTCAACCATCACATGCCAGACTGCCCATCCTCTGACCAACAGTAACTTTTAGCCACCCAGTCCCGACCCAGCTCCTTCAGCTGCTCCGCCTCGCCGACCACCAGCCGCCAGCCGCCGCCCGCTCGCCCGATCAGGCCGACCCTCATCACCACCTAGCTCCCACCCACCACCAGCTACACAACCCGCGACCACACCCAAGGTTTTCACTCGCCATGCGCTAGCACCAGTATCAATACCGTCGTCATCGACACCCATCTTCCTCGGCTCATTTCCGCGTCGGCTTGTTTTGCCTAGGTGGTTGAGCACGTCCTCGACCGCTCAACCCCGCACATGCCCCCCACCAGCCGCATTACAAGATATGCCAAATCGAATTTCACTACTACTCTTCTACACGCCCACAATACACCCTTGCATAGTCTCCAATCCACAGTTGCAGTATTCCAGAATCCGAGTTCTGCCGGCTCAGGCCCAAGTTGTTGGCCCTGTGTCCCTTCGATGCTGCTGACCACCCCGCCCCGGGCCCATCTCCGACCTCCACTCCCCACCATCTCCACCCACAACCACCACACCCACACCACACGTACTCACCACCCCTGCAAACATAGCCACTCACTCCCTGCCCGCCGATACGCATATCAGCCGACGCCATCCCGTCAACAGCATCGCTGCTGACCGCCGGCTGCTCGCCGCTGACCGCCGCCCGCCGCCGACCGACCACCGCCGGCACCACCGAGAGCAGGCTAGCCATCGACAGGACATTGAAAACAATACAAAGAGATAGCCACATTTTTGGCAATGCCTATCAGTCTGCCCTCCAACCCACTGCTCCCCTCCCTTCTCCGGCCTTGCCCATCACAGCCCGCGCCGGCCTGCCCATCGCCAGCCGCCCCTGCCGCCGATCACCGAGCCAGACGACGAAGCCAGTGGGCTGGCCAGGACGAGGAAGAACAAGAGAGGGGAAGGGTAAGCGATACCCAATGCAGTGACGGGCTAGAGTGCAGTGGTTTGCCTCCTTTCTTCTCCAATTCCAAGCCATCGTCCCCATCGACGTCCATCTCAATCCAATCCATCCCGCCCTCCTCTCCTCGCCGCCCAAGCCCCTCCACTCTCATCGCCCACACTCCACACATGCCCACCATTCTCATCTTACCCACCCACATCAATCCTCAAGCCCATTCTCCATACCCGCTCTCCCTCCGCCCGCCGCACCTCCCACGTCACGACCCCCCTCATCCCCCCTACCATACTCATTACGTCCGATCCCCGCCAACCACCACACTCACCCCCTACTCCACCATTATCACCATCATCCCAACCACAACTCCCATGCCCATGCCATGCGCACGCCCACCACCATCCCATCGTGCACACCGCATACTATCGCGCCTGCCACAGCCTCGCGCTTGCCCGCACACTCCTTCCTTGCCACCTCCATCCGCCGCCTCTGGCCAGCCACTTCAGTCACTGCCAGCCCATGCACCTCCACCGACACAACATTGACACCTGCTATGTCCATTGTCTTCTGTCTTCTGTCTACAGAGTCGAGTGTGCCACCAAACATACACTCTCTCGTACTCACTCTCGTTGCCTTCCATCGAAACTCGCGCCACAGTTGCCCTCTCCCCTCCCTCTCTCCCGCCACGCTACCTCTTCTCTCTCTCTCTCTCTCTGTCTCTCTCCCTTTGCCATGCCCGGGTTCATCCCACATCCGAGCCACTAGCTCCCTCTTCTCCTCCCACACCGCCTCCGTCAACCCCTCCGTCTTATGCTCATGTCTTTACTGCGGTCTTTGACGAGCACCTCGGCAACACCCTCTCGTCGTCGCACCCGCCCTCGACGCCGACGACGACCTCGGCCTCGAGTTCAAGGCTCTCCCCGCCGGCTCACACACCGTCTCCTCGGACATTGTATACTTCTCCATCCCGCCCTCGCTTACATCTCCCTCTACCCGCTACGGTGCAGCGGCCTATGCTCGTCGCGAGCACCCGCTGGTCCCTCGCGGCGCTGTCACCGCTGCCGTCGGCGTCATCGCTCCATCCTACGCCCGCCTGCATCTCTTCCTCCCCTTCCTTGTCTCGTCGGTCCAGTACCACATCGATGCTCTACTGGCAGTTGCTCTTGCCAAGGTGAGCAGTCCGTCGCCGCCACAGGAGCTTGCACAACCCGCGCTACTGGATGAGCCGGCTTCAGCTGCCCCGGCTCCGCTCATCGATTTCGAGCCAGCCGAGCCGGGCGCACCAGCCGCTTCCGCTAAGGCCGCGGGCAAGGCTAATGCCGAGGACGACTCGAACTCGGTCTCGTCAGCGATCTCCGAAGACACGCCGCCAATGGATGCGCGGCCCACGCCGGCTGCCACGCTTGCCAGCCACCAGGGCGAAGCGCTTGCCGCACAGCTCGAGGCCTACCTGGCCACTCTCCTTGTCGACAACGCTGACGACGCCGCAGATGGGGATGAGGGGGCCTCATCGTCGCTCCAGCCCATTTCTGACCCGCTTGGCCCTCTCGTCTCGCAGCAGGACCAACTGACGGCTGTCAACCCAGTGGCTCGCTTTGAGAACTTTGTCCGCTACTTTGGCCCCTCCATCTTTGTCCTGTGGAAAGCCATGCTCCTTAAGAAGCGCATTCTGTTCTTTTCACGGCCACCCATCGAAGTTGTCTGCTTCCGAGTCTTCTTTGCCTGCCTCCTCGCCCATCACGACATTCCCATGGTCTTTGACATGGCGCTCAATCCGCTCTTCTACGTCTCGGTCGCTGACATTGACCAGCTTGAGCAGTACGCCGCCGACCGCACTCCGTTTGTCGCCTGTACCACCGAAGCCATCTTTGCCGAGAAGCCGGCCCTTTACGACGTTTACGTCAACAATCAGACTGTTGTGCTCGCCAATCCCGACACCGATGCAAAGGCCCTTGCCCTCACCCACGCTGACCGCGCCCGCTACCGCTATCTGGTCCGCGCATCCAACTCGGGCGAGCTGGGCTCCATGACAGACTTTGTTCGTCGCACCAACAACACACTCCTGCGTGACCTCAATGAGCTGGCCACAAACCGCCGCGGCGCCGCTGAGCGTGCTGCTCTCCACGCCTCGCTCTTCCCCGACGAGCTCTCGCTCTCGCCTCAGGACGCGCCGTTCGTGCGCGCCTTTTGCGCTCTGCACGACATTGACATCGACGTCATCGGCAAGGCCGGTCTGCGCTGCTGCGGTACGCTCTTTGGCCGCTAGACTTTCACATCCATGCCGTCCGCCACGCCACCAGCGCCTGCATCCCGCCCGCCATCTGTGCCAGCAGCGCGAGGCTCCACGAGAAGAACAGCGCGTTCGAGACCACAAACGACGCGTACATGTACACAAACACCGGGAAGCAGCCAGCCGCAAAGAGCCATACCGCAAAGTAAAGCGCAAACACAGATGCTTCAGGCCCTGTCTGGGGCGTCTCTGAGAGCGCCCGGACCACATCGTGCAGCCCGATGAGCAACGGCGCGTACATGTACGGGAACAGGAGGAGGTAGCCGGCCGTCCAGTCGCGCCACTCGCGGTACATCTCAGGATGATCGTACTCATCCGCAAGACCTGGCGCAAGCCACGAGCTCATGTTCGCCGCCACAAATCCAACACACATCATTGCCGAGCCCACAACCATCACATCGCTCCACACCGAGGTCAGCGCCTCGCCGCCACCCGCTACCACCAGCGGCTGCCGCCGCACCCACGCCGCGCCCAACCCCGCCACCACTCCGCCAAACGCAAACAAGCTCGCCGGCACATGCTCCAGCATGCGACCCATGCGCCCCTTGCCACGCTTGCCCGTATTTCCCTTCGCCATGCCTGGGCTACAGTTGAGTATGACGACGGAGGCTGTCCCAACCCGCCCTTACCCTCCCGGCTGCACCCGAGTCGCCAGCCACTTGCGCGTTCGCCGCTGGCTTGTGCCCCTGCCCTGCCCTCCTCCCCTCCCCCCACAACTCACCCGTCACCACTTCACCGCAGTCTTTCTCCGGAACTCTCCACGCCACACACATGGTGGGTACGTATTCTTTTGCGAGTTGGGCTCACTGGTGGCGCTGTCATGCGGCTTGTCAAGCGAGTAGGGGGAGAAGGGGGTAGGGGGGGAGGGGGGGGGGGCATGGGAAAGTGATCGACGGCAGCTACGTACCGCACATGGGACATGACGCTCCACTCACACGCCATGGTACACGGGGTGGACTCGGACTCGACTAGGCGTGGGCACGATTGCCCGGACCTTTGCAGATGTGTGCATCAAGCGGCCGCGGTCGTTCTACACCTACGAGAAGATCACCATCGAGTGGGGCGACGTGGAGAACTATGAGGCAGTTCGGAAGATCGGGCGCGGCAAGTACTCAGAGGTCTTTCTCGGCCGCAACGTGGTCAACGGGCGCAAGGTCGTGATTAAGGTCCTCAAGCCGGTCAAGACTAAGAAAATCAAGCGCGAGATCTCCATTCTCCAGTCGCTTCACGGTGGCGTCAACATCATCAAGCTCTACGACGTCGTCCGCGATCCGACAACCGGCACGCCCGCCCTCATTTTCGAGGCGGTCGACAACACCGACTTTAAGGTTCTCTACCCGCAGCTCACCGATCTTGACGCTCGCTACTACCTGTACCAGCTCCTGCGCGCCCTTCACTTTGCCCACTCGGAGGGCATCATCCACCGCGACGTCAAGCCGCAGAATATCATGATCGACCATGCCCAGCGCAAGCTGCGCCTCATCGACTGGGGCCTGGCCGAGTACTACCTTCCGGGCTTTTGCTTCAACGTCCGCGTTGCCTCGCGCTTCTTCAAGTCGATCGAGCTCCTGGTCGGCCACCAGGACTACGGTGCGCCCATCGACCTCTGGGCCGTCGGCTGCGTCATGGGCGGCCTCATCTTTCTCCGCGAGCCACTCTTCCGAGGCGCGGACAATCAGGACCAACTGCTCAAAATCGTTCAGGTCCTAGGCACAGACGGCCTCTACGAGTATGTCGACAAGTACGGCCTCGAGCTCGATGCGTGGTACGTCAACAAGCTCCGCCCCACTCCCAAGCGCCCCTGGTCCAAGTTTGTCAACTCGGACAACCGCCACTTTTACTCCGACGAGGCCATTGATCTCCTCGACTCGCTCCTCTACTATGATCCGGTCATGCGGCCCACAGCCGCCGAGGCCATGGCCCACCCGTACTTTGATCCCGTTCGCGACGCTATCGAGGCCGAAGCCGCTGCCGAAACCGCCGCAGTTTCGGAGCCGGCCTCCTCCTCGTCCTCTTCTGCTCCGCCGCCGTCTGCCGCCGCAGTCTCGGCATCCTCTGTCGTCATTCCCATGCAGGACTCATCATGAGTCCAGGAGACGCAGCCTTGTCGGCCTCCCTCTCGATCCCCGTCGACCGCTCCCGCCCGCGCCCATGTCGCTGCCTCTCCATTGAAGCCCCTTGGCCTCCCAATACGCGCATCCTTCTCACACTTCACCCCTTTCCATGACCACCCCGCACCCATTCAAGCCCCCGCCTGCGTACGGGTGGCGTGCCGACCCGGCCAAGCACCAGCACGAGCTGCATACCCCCCGTGCTGTCGTCCGCCCGCGGCCCAACCCGCGTCTCGTCCGCCTCTCCCGTCCGCGGCCCGAGCCGTACGCCCACGCCCGCACCCATGCTCAGCCGCCGGAAGGGCAGCCATTGCGGACTCCGACCCCGCATCCAGCCTCGGAGTGGGCTGCTTCCCTCGCCGAGTACACCAGCGCCAAACGCGCCCCGCCACCGCCGCCTGCCCCACACTTTGCGCCCTACGCTGTTGCCCAGCCAACGTCCGACCCTGTCCCGCGTCGCCTGCCACGCTCGCGCAACATCAACGCTCATGCCCACGCCGATTCATCCTTCAACACCATCACTGGTCACTACGCCACCCCCGCCCAGGAGGCCCGTCTCCGCGCTGAGCAGGACCGGTCTCGCGCTGCTCTCCAGGCTGCCCGCGCCAAGTCGCAGCGCTCCTCCGCCACAGCCTCTGGCTACGATCTCCTCTCCAACAAGCCGCTGCAGGACCCGCTTCTTCGCAGGCTGGGCCACTCGCCATCGCTCGAAGCCCGCGCTCATGTCTCAGCCCTCCGCGATCCGCCCGCAGCTCGCACTCTCCATGGCGCCGGCCGCAAGGCTCGTGCCCCGTCCTCGGCCGCCCAATCGCGCTACGCCTTTGACGTCCTCACCGGACGTCCGCTTCGCGCCCCGCCCGGCCCCATCACCACCTCTAGCGACCAAGACTACCGTCCGCAGCTCAAGCCGGTCCCGGCGCCGCCGCGCAGGCCGGATCGCTCTCGAATCCACGGCGTCGCCCGTATGGCCCGCGGCGCGTGTGCCCCTCCGCCTGCCCAGTACAACATCTTTTCGGGCGCCGACTTTGACCCACCCTCGCGCTTCCGTCCCCATCGCACCTAGCACCTGCAACCACTCCTTGCCGTGCCCGCGCCCAATCACACCCTTCATCACCCGCATGGACACCGCCAGCGGTACCACAAGTAACATCTCCTTTCCATCCCACTTGACCAGCGCCCGTGGCCATGCCACGCTAGCCGATCCGTTGCCAGCCTCCACCGGCGTGCCCCGCGTCACTCCACTCCAACGCGTCATGCTCACCCTCATCGGCCGCGTCACAGCGCGACATGTGCCGACTCTAGGCGCACAAGCCCGAAGCGTAGCAAGTCAGGCTTCGTCTCGTGGATCAGCAGCAAGTGGAAAGCTTTCGGTAAAGGCCAAGCTGGCGCTGGGCGTTGTAGCGGTAGGTGGTGCCGGGGCGGCCGGTGTGGCGTGGCAGGCCCAGCACGACGAGGGCATGCAGCGCTCGCTCTACTTTTGGCGCAACGCGTTTCCGATTTATCTCCACTACCGCTTCACCATGTGGCGAGTCGCAGACGATCCCGAAAACGTGCAGGATGCCGCCTTTGAGGAGCTCCACGAGCGGTATGCCGAGCGGGCTCGCGACATTATCCTCGCTCTCCGTGGCTTCTACATCAAGATCGGCCAGGTCGGCGCCACACGCGCCGACATGGTCCCGCCGCAGTACATGAACGCGCTCTCCATTCTCCAGGATGACGTCCCGCCACTTTCGTTCGACACCATCCGCGACATTGTCGAGCGCGAGCTCGGCGCGCCGCTCGACACTGTCTTTGCCGACTTTGAGCCGCGCCCGCTCGGCGCCGCCTCCATCGGCCAGGTCCACAAGGCCGTGCTCCGTGACTCGGGCAAGCCTGTCGTTGTCAAAGTCCAGTATCCCAAGGTCGAAGGCCTGTTCCGCTCGGACGTGGCCACCATCCGTGCCTTTTGCGAGCTCGCACAGCCGGCGCACGTCCCAATGCTCGACGAAATCGAGAAGCAGTTCCTCACCGAGTTTGACTACGTCGGCGAGGCCGAGCACCTCGTCGAGATTGCCGACAATCTCGCCGCCTCGCCGTACGCCCGGAAAGTGATCGTCCCACGACCGGTGCTCAACCTCTGCACCCGCGCCGTGCTCGTCATGGACTACATCGAGGGCCCGAAGCTTCATGTCGGCCTGCAGGCCTACTTTGAAAAGGTGGCTGCCGCCAAGGGTATGACCGTCGAGCAGCTCCGCTCCCAGCAAGTCCGCAAGTCCGAGGCTGCTGAAGCCAAGGCTTCGACCGCACGCCACATTGCTGTCCAGGCCGGTATCTACGCACAGAGCCTCGCGTCGAACGTCGCCCGCGGCACCTACAACTGGACCCTCGGTTGGATCTTTGGCGCAGTCGACTATGTCGAGCCGCTCGAGCTCCTCGACGTCGACGCAATCATGGAGACCCTCGTCCATGTCCACGGTCACGAGGTGCTCGTCGACGGGGCCTTTAATGGCGATCCGCACCCGGGCAACATCCTCCTCACTCCGGACGGCCGGCTCGGCCTTGTCGACTTTGGCCAGGTCAAGCACATTTCACATCACGAGCGGCTGCTGCTCGCCCAGCTGGTCGTCGCCCTCGCCGACGAGGACGACGCCGCCATTGTCCAGATCATGCGCGAGATGGGCTTCCGCACAAAGTACTCGGACGAAGATGTCCTCCGCGCCATCGGCACTGTCTTCTTTGACCGCGACACGCCCGATGTCACCGGCGGTCTCAACATCCAGCTCTTCTTTGAGGAGCTCGACCGCCGCGATCCGGTCACCGTCATGCCCAACCAGTACATCATGGCCGGCCGTCTTTGCATGCTCCTCCGCGGCCTCGGCTACATGCTCAACATGCCGCTCTCCATGGCCAAGTCCTGGAGAGCCATCGCTGTCGACGTTCTCCACGAGAACGGCATCATCGTCAACCCAAAGTACCGCGCCCTTGCCGCCCGCAGCGCTGACGCCACTGCCTCGGCCAACCCTCCCTCGCTTGTTGCTGCCGCCACGTCGTCCGAGGCCGCGTAAACCGGTCTCCTGCACACACACACTACGTCTCTTCATTCCGGAGTGCTGGGAGTCACCACCACCCGCCGCCGCCGCCTCACCCTCTGCACCTTCTTGCCCCTGTCATTGATCTTGATCTTGCCCTTGCCCTTGCCCTTGCCCTTGTCCTTGTCCTTGCCCTTGTCCTTGTCCTTGCCCTTGTCCCTGTCCTTGCCCTTGCGGCCACTGCCGCCGCTCTTCGCCTGGTACTCGGGTACAGGGCTAGACGCCGCCGATGAGCTTTCGCTCTGTGTCTCAGACTCAAACTGAGACCACGAGCAAGAGTCTCCGCCCGAGCTCGAGGTAATCGGCTCGACAATGACGACCCGCCGCCGGTGCGACGCCCGGAGCGAGGCCCGATGCGAGGCCCGATGCGAAGCCCGGAGTGAGGCCCGCTGCGAGGACCGCAGCGAGCCGCGCGGCATCGACGCCAGTGACGAGACAACCGAGCCGTCGGCAACAGCCTCGCGCTGTACCACCGAGCCGGACGCCCGCTGCGACCGATGCGACCGCCGCCGGACCCGCCGACGACGAGTTCGCCGCCCGCGGCGCGAGACCCGGTGCGACGCCCGCCGGGACCGGCTGCTGCGGGACCGCGCATGCGACGCCCGCATCCGAATCGGTGCAGAGTACGAGTACGAGCCACCGATGCTGCCCGACGCCGAGAACGATGAGCCCGAGTCGCGGATCGTCTCGCCATGGACGAGGTGTCCATGTCCGGGCAGGCTCGCCGGTAGCCGCGCCCGCAACTCGTGCAGGCCCTCAAGGCACGACCGCAGAGCCACCAGCCGTGGGTGCCACATCTTCTGCGCCACCAGATGGTAGCAAACCCGGTCCTGGTCGTCGGCACACACCGCAAACACGTCTTCGGCCAGCTGTGCTGCTGCCCGGCTCTCCTTGGCTGTCAGCGCCGTTCGCGCCAGCTTCTTGCGCTTCGACTTGCTCAGCTTAATCCTGCCCGGCCCGGAACCGCTGCCGCTCCCGCTCCTGCTATCGCTGCCGATGTTTTTCTCCACCGAGCCGAGAACCTCGAACAGGACTGCAACGCGCTTGGCGGCGAGCGCTGCATCGTCGACCAGCTGCGCCACCTTGGCCCGCGGCAAAAAGTGTCTGTTCTGCTCATCGGCAATTGCCCAAAGCGCCTTGATAACGGCCTCGTGCGCCGCGTCAGTCGCCCGATCCGGCAGCGCGTCACGGTCGTTGTTCTCGTCGTCGTCCTCGTCGACGCCATCGCCATCAGACAGTGACGACGACGTCGAGGACGACGACGATGACGACGACGACGCATCTGCAATCTTGGCCGGTGGCGCAAGCCTGGCGGCGAGTGACGGAGCAACCGGAGCAGCGAGCATGGCGGCTGCGAGCGCAAAGCCCACAACTTCGCCGACGTCAGGCTCAGCCATGTCAGCCAGCGAAGGCCCAAAGGTGGCGACGAGAGCAGCAGCCAGAGCGTGACAAACGCCATCATCAGCATGACTCGGCAGTACACGCGCCACTGTCTCGCCAGTCACCGGGGCCAGGGTTCCAGCCACAAAGCCCTGCAACTCCCGCCAGTCATGGCGAGCCAAAGCGCTTGTCAACCGCCCGTCAGCACGGGCCTTGCCCAGCACGGTCTTCAGCGAGTTGCCCATCGACAGAAGGTTGGCAACAACAGCAAGCAGACAAAGTGTATACTTGTTGTACAATGTCTATGCTTGCGAACAGCTGCTGCCCAAGTCAAGTCTACCTTTGCTCCCGCTCCCGCTCGTCTCACTGGCCACATCCTGCCAACGGCAGCAGCAGTTGCCAGCGGGCACCTACACCACAGCGCCAACTGCCAAACAGCGAGACATCGACAATGTTGGTGCGATGAAGATGGATGAACGATGCGCGGCAGAGACGGAGATCAGTACAGGCCTCGCGAGTGTGATGATCGGTGGTGGTGGTGGCGTAGTATGGGCATGGCCATCATCGGCCGGGCCCTGTTGGGCTGGTTGGGCGGACGTTGATGGATGGGATGCTGATGATGCCGACGCGGTCAAGGCCAACTCATCGGTTACTTTGAGCTCCCCATCCAACCAGACCCCACCACACACACGCGCACATACACGCGCGCACACGCAGGCACATGCACACACACAACCATGCATTTCCCATACCCACGCCTCGGGTCGTCTCGAAAGGCCAACACCGCCGCACACCGCCGCCGCCGGCAACAAAGTCGGCTGGCAGCCACTTGACTCGCATTCCCAGCAGCCATGGACGAGACCAGCAAGCGCAAGCGACGCAACTCGACGGAGATGGAGAGTAGCAGCATGGCGAGTGGAGCAGGGGGGATGGGGGGATGGTGTAGACGACCCGAACAAGGTGGTGGATATGGAGGTGACGGCGTCGGCGAGTGCGTATGTGGCGGCATCGAGCACAGAGGTCGGCAATGTCTTTGCCGTCGACGCCACATCGCTGCCTGGTGTGCTGGCGGCGGTCGAGTCGGCAGCACAGAAGAACGCTATCGATCGCGCCGAGGCTGCCGGTCGCCCTGAGCTCTTTCTCGAGTCCGAGATGGCGCTCGTGGCCTCGCTCGAGCGCCTCGGCACCATCTCCACCAACGCCCAGCTCTTTCCGCTCGCTGTCTTGCGTGGCATTGCCACTCTGCTGCCGCCGCTGTTGGCCCACGACAACACCGACGTCGCAAACGTTGTCGTCCGCATTGTCGAGGAGATTGCCGACCCAGACGGCGTGTCGGGCAAGGGCGATGCGGCCGCAACGCTCTCGCTCATTTCGGCGCTGGTGAACAAGGGCCAGCTGCTGCCGCTGGTGGTGAACCACCTCGCGCGACTGGCAGCCGAGCCCGGCGTTGTCCGTGGCATGCCCAAAGACGTCAGCACGCCGCCCGGACGCACGCCAGACGCCGAGGACGCCGCCGAGAGTGCCTACCGCTGCATGGCCGTTCTCGACCATCTCATCGGCTGGCAGCCGCTGGTGGCGGGCGCGCTGGCGAGCGTGACACCGCTGGTGGAGGTGCTTGGCAACTGGCTCCGCCCGCGGCGCGCTGTTGCATTTGACGAGAACAAAATGTACGCTGCCGAGCTGCTGGCGGTCGTGGCCGCGTCGGCCGCCGACCCGACAGTGGCTGCCGCCAACGCCGCCGGCGACGATTGGCTCGACGGCATCCTGGTCTCGCTCGCCGACTACAGGGCCGCTGCCCCAGGCTCGCTCGATGCCGAGGAGGAGGAGTACGTTCACAACTGTCTCGATGCGCTTTGCTCGCTCCTCATGGCCTCGGTCGAGCTCAACGCTCGCTTTGTGGCGCTTGAGGGTGTCGAGCTACTCGCGGCACTGGTCGCCGGCAAGGGCGTCGCCCGCCCGGCCGCGCTCAAACTCCTCGACTTTGCGCTGACCGGCTCGCCGGCCGCAGCCTCGTCGCTGGTTGCTTCGGGCTCGCTCGGTATGCTCTTTGGTGCTCTGCTCTCGACCAAGGCCGAGCGCGCGCCCGAACGCGAGGCCAAGGCCAAGGCCAAGGTCAAATCCGCGCTCGCAGGCGCGTCCGACCAGGCCGAGGCCGACGCCATCCAGGTTGCCGCCAAGGCTGCGGCGCGAAAGCGCAAGCTCGCCCTCAAGGCGTACGACGCCGAGGCCGATGTCGAGCACGTTGTCTCGTGCCTCGCAGCCGCTCTTGTCTGGCTCGACGGCCTCGCCCTACTCCGCGTCGTTCACAAGTTCACCGAGGACGGCAAGGCTGGGCGGCTTGCCACGCTCCACGCCCGCTACGCCGAGCGCGCGGCCGCTGAGGACGCGCGCATTGCCACCATTGTCGCCCCGCTCGCTCCCGCCGCTCGCGCCGCTCTCGCCGACGACCTTTACATCCAGCGCCTCGATGCCGGCCTCTTCACGCTCCAGCGCATCGCAGTGGTGGCCGGTCTGCTCCACCTTTACGCGCCACGGTTGAGCCCTGACGACGCCGCCACCCTCGTTGACGCCCTCAACCGCAACAGCCTCTCGCTTGCCCGCATCCGCCCGATCCTTGCCGAGTACCTTGAAGCTGCCGGCGGCGAAGCTGGCCGCGGTGGCAACGACGACGACGACGACGCCGCCGCGATCGATCTCGGCGCGCGGACCGTCCGTAAGGTCGCAGCCGTCATGGCTCTGTAACTCGACACAATCAATCAGCTCAAGCTCTGGAAGTTTAACGTCTTCCCGTGGCAACCGTTGGTTACACCTTGCCGTAATCCAGCTTGGTCTCGAGCTTCTTGGCCTCACGGATCTTACGGACGGCCTTCATGAAGTCGCCCTCGGTAACGTAGGCGCGGTCATCGCGGAGCGCAAAGAGGCCGGCCTCTGTGCACACGTTGCGGAGATCGGCGCCGTTGAAGCCGTCGGAGAGGCGGACGGCCGAGTCAAAGTTGAGCTCGCCCATCTTGACGATCTTTGCCGAGTGGATGGTGAGGATGTCGCGGCGGGCCTCCTCGTTAGGCAGCGGGATCTCGACCTTGCGATCGAGGCGGCCCGGGCGGAGGAGGGCCGGGTCGAGGACGTCGGGCCGATTTGTGGCCATGACAATCTTGACGCCGTCGAGCGTGTCGAACCCGTCCATGCAGTTGAGCAGCTCCATGAGCGTCCGCTGGATCTCACGGTCGGCAGACGTGCCTTGGTTAAACCGCTTGCCGCCGATGGCATCGATCTCGTCCATGAACACAATGCACGGAGCGTTGGTCTTGGCCCACGCAAACATCTCGCGAATGACCCGTGCAGACTCGCCGATGTACTTGTCCACAATGGCCGATGAGACGACCTTGAGGAACGAGCAGTTCATCTGCGCCGCCACCGCACGCGCGAGCAGCGTCTTGCCCGTCCCCGGGGGCCGTACAGCAGCACGCCCTTTGGCGGCTTGATGCCCACGCGGAGGAAGAGCTCCGGGTTGATGAGCGGGAGCTCTACAACCTCGCGGAGCTCGCGGATCTGCTCGGCGAGCCCGCCAATCGACGAGTACGACACGTCGCCCGGGTCCTCAGACACCATGTTGAACACCAGCGGATCCACTTCGCGCGGAAGAATCCGCATGATCGTCAGCGTCGTCATGTCCAGCGCCACGCGCGTCGACGGCACAAGCTTCGCCTTGTCGAGCTTGGTCCGCACCCCCACCACGTAACGCGGGCCGGACGAGGCCTTGACAATGAACCGGTCACCGTCCAGATGCCGGATCACCTCGCCAATGATCTGCCCGATAGACTGCAGCGCCGTAAGGTCATCCTCAGACTTGTCGTAGTCCTTCTGCTGCTGCTTCACCTGCGCCCGCACTGTCGCCCGTCTCCCGCCGCACACAAGGCCACGCCGACACCACCAGACACAACCACACACACACACGCACACATGCACATGCATGCACAGTCACACACACACACAACACAACACAACATCCAGCCATGAGTACACCCCTTCCCCTCTTCTCCTCTTCCCTCCCTTCCTCTCCCACGCAAGCCTTTCCCGCAGGTCGCCTTGCCTGGTGAAGAGGTGCCACTGGCTCTCGTTGGAAAAACGCAGGTCGCAGTAACAGCACCTCGCCAAGCCAAGCCGCCTGCGAGAGAGCAGAAGACGGCGGGACGCAACATGACATGCCGCATAGAGTGTACGTACGCTCACGCACACGGGACGAAAGCTCGCGGTGCTGAAGGAGCTTGCTGCGGTAGGCAGAGAGTGCGGCCTGCTGGTCGCTCGACATGGCGCGCCGAACGAAGGACTGCGAAGCGGTGTGTCCCCTCCCCTGGCAAAGTTGCACCATTCGCCGACTCGTCGAACGGTGGACGACGCGGCGGCTGCAAACTGCAATTACGCTGGCCACTCGGCAGAGCAGGCAATCAATGATTACGTAGAAAAGTTTCCGCGGAGGGCACACTCCCTACCGAGGTCGGACTAGCCTCGCCTTCTCCCCACAGACACACTTGACCCGGTTTAGGCTACCATGCCCAAGCGGAAAGTGGACGATGTTGCAAAGGAGGAAGCCTCCCTCCAGTCCGAGCCAGAGGTGGATCTTGAGGGTGAGGACGGGTCCGACGGCGGGCGCAGGGTTCGCGCACACGCCTCGACCTCGACCTCACCCCCGCCCCCGCCGCCAGCCGTAGCGCCGGGCGACACGGCCACGCTCGAGCTGCAGGCCACCGTCGAGGACGCCATGGCCTCACGCATAGCCACCATGAAACGTTTGGATGAAGAGGCCAAGGCTGAAGTCATGCGCGAGCTACAGCACGGTAGGTCGAAGCGCAATGAGGGGAGGTGGGTTGGGAGGGTGGGAGGGTGGGAGGGGAAATTGCGACCTTTTTTGGACCAGGCTCTAGGGGCAGCAGGTCGGGAGGAAGGCATGGGGGCGACTCACAGCCCGCGGTTGGTGACTTCTGGTGTGGTGTTTTGCGATGGTGGTCGGCGCTAGACGCCACTGCCCCGTGTGACGAAGACGACGATCCCGAGGCGGCCGAGTATCCGATCGATGGGCCACGGGCCGGCGTCATCCAGCACGTCTCGTTCTTCAACTTTATGTCGTTTGAGAAGCTCGAAGTCGAGCTCGGCCCGCGGGTCAACTTTATCGCCGGTCGCAACGGGTCGGGTAAGTCAACGATTGTGGCGGCGATTATGGTCGGGCTTGGGGCGAGCGCAAGACGGACCCGCCGAGCCGATTCGCTGGCGGAGCTAGTGGGCGATCACGGCGAGGCGGCGATTGTGCGGGTCCGGATGAACAACCGTGGGCCATCTGCGTATCGGTTCTCGGCGTATGGCTCGTCTGTGACCGTCGAGCGCATCCTGCGCAAAGCAACCGGTACGTCCAGCTATCGGCTGCTGAGTGCAGAGAACAAGGTTGTGTCGACCGGCGCCGACGAGCTGCGCGCCATGCTCGACGCGTTCAACATCCAGGTTCAGAACCCGTACTGCGTGCTTGACCAGACAACATCGGTGGAGTTTATGGCCAGCAAGCAGTCGAGCGATCTGTTCAAGCTGTTTGTGATCGGGACCCGTCTCGGAGCGATGGAGGAGCAGGTCGCCGCCGCCCTCGAGGAGCTGGACGACGCCGACAAGGCGCTCAGCCACAAGGCGGGCATCGAGCTGCCGCGGATGGAGGAGCAGTACGCCGAGGCCAAGGCCAAGGCTGCTGCCACCAGTGACATCGAAGTCACCCGCGCCGAACTCAAGAAGGCCAAGCTACACTATGCCTGGGCCTGCGTTCGCGACGAAGAGGTTGCCCTTGCCGAGGCCCGCGCCAAGCATGACAAGTTTTTGGGGTACAAACCACGGATTGAGGCCAAGGTCGCCAGTAAGGTCAAGGCAGAAAAGACGGCGGTTGCCAACGAGAAGAGCGCCATTGACGAGCTCAACCGCTTGACCGCCGCCAGCAATGAGACCTCCGCCGCCATCGCCAACATCCGCGCCGAAAAGCAGTCGGCGCAACGCGATGAGAACTTGGCACAGTTGACCCTGAAGCAAAGCCAAGAGACTCTCAAAGGAACAACGTCCAACATCGAGAAGACCCGCTCCGAAATTGCTGAGCTGCAAGCCGCCATCTGTGATGAGGCAGGCTCGCTAGAGGCCTACCGCGAGCAGCAGGCGGCGTCGATGGTCGGGCTCAGCGCCAAGATCGAGGAAGCCGAGCATGAGTTCCTTACTGCCGCGCAAGAGTTTGATGAGATTCTAGGTGCCCGTCGCGAGGCTGAGACCGCCATGCAGGCCGCCAAATCCCGCGAGATTGGCAGCAAGAATGAGATGGGCAAGATCACTCGCGAGATTGACCAGCTCGAGCGGACTCGCGGCAACCGCATTGCTCGGTTTGTGCCACGAAAGGCCAACGTTGTCAAGCTCTTGGAAGCCATTGATGCAGCAGCAGCGGCGGGCAAGTTTTACGCCAAGCCGCTCGGCCCGATCGGCGGCCTCATTAGCCTCCGCGACCATAAGTGGGCCCTGGCCGTCGAGGTGTGCATCCGCAACTTTTTGCCAGCCTTTGTGGTCGCCACGGTCAACGATGAGAAGCTCCTGAGGAAGCTATGTTTGCAGTGCGGGTACACGTCCTCGCCACCGACCATCCGTACTTCGTTCACCTCGCAGCTGTACGACGTAAGTGCTCGATCGCCTTCGCCGGGCCTCACCACCATGCTGGAAGTGATCCAAGCACCGGTAGTTGTGGTCAACGCCCTCATTGATGTCTGTAGGATCGAGAGGATGGTCCTTGGCGAGCACAGCGAGTGCAAGCAACTCATGCACAGGGGCCCGGCGCATGCGCGGACCAACGTCATGGCCGCTTGGACGCCCGACGGCTCGCAGTACCTCAACAAGAATGGGTTGCGGATCCGATACGCCTCGCGACTCCGCCAGACGCTGCTCGGCTCGGATGCAGCCTCGCGCGAGGCGCTTCGCACCCGGTATGAGGAGGCCAAGGTCGAGCGTGCCGAAGCCGCGGCCGAACTTCGCTCGCTCGGCACTCAGCTGAGCGAAATCAAGCGTGGGCAGGATGCAGCGGCTCGACGGAAGCAGACGCTCCACAACAAGGTCGAGGAGCTCAAAAACAGGCTGAACTCGTTGGCAACCCAGGATTTGAGCACGATTGACCCTACCAAGCTGCCGAGTCTAGAGAAGTACGTTGCCAGGCAGCAGGACATTGCAGCCAAGGCAGAGGCTGCAATCGCTACCGCGCAGCGCGAGATCGAGCGCGCTGGCGCCAAGTGTGCAGAGGCGGAGGCGAAGATGGAGCGTCTGAAGGTCAAAGTCGAGGCGATCCGCGCTGACAAGACGGCTCAGGAAGACAAAGTTACGCGAGCAAGTGAGGCGCAGGTCATGGCCCATAGGGATGTTACCAAGTATGAGCAGAAGCTTGCAGCGCTCGGCGAGAAGATGGTCGAGGCGGCGGCCGACGTCGAGGCAGCCGAGAAAAAGGTGGCGTCCGCCACTGCCATTGCCGAGACCCGGGGCGAGCGCGTCGAGGTCACGGAGCGGTGCGATGACATCGAGCGCCTTATCGCGCAGCTCCGCGACCGGTTCCAAGACCAAGAGGCGCAGCACGGCGATGTGCGTGCGCTCTGGAATCGCGCCCGTCAGCTCAAGAGCAGATGCGACGAAGCGCGGACCCACATTGGCCAGCTTCGTGCCGAGATGAAGGGCATGCGTCTCAATGTTGGCCGTCTCAAGGAGCGGATGAAGGATGCGCGGCTCCAAGCCAAACGGCGGCTCGAGCGCATGTTCGTCCGTCTCCTCGGTGTCTCTGGAAACATTGGGCAGGCCGATGTCGACTACAACAAGCGCGAGCTCACCCTCCGGGTTGCCGTCAAGAACGACCGGTCGGCCATCCCTCGCCCGGTCCGTGATCTCTCCGGTGGCGAGCGGTCGACGACCATGGTCGCCTACCTGCTCTCGCTCTGGGACGCCATTGGCGGCCCTTTTGGCGTCATGGACGAGGCCGACGTCTTTATGGACGTGGCCAATCGTTCTGTCTCCATGGATCTGATGGTCAACATGACCCGCAAGCAGGCCGGCATGCAGACCGTCTTTCTCGTCCCGGACGCCTCCAACGTGCCGACTGGCGAGGGAAACGACGATGTCACCATGTTTGTCATGCCTGGATCTAGCCCTGAGTGAACCAGTTGTATCAGGTTTTGTATCCCATCGCAGTCCAAGGTTGTGTATCCCATCGCAGTCCAAGCAGTGGTCTGAGCCGGGAAAGGGGGGGGGGGGGGGGGGGGGGGGGGGGGGCTCAGCCCACAGCCCACGGCCCACAGTCCCACAGCAGAGCTGTGCTCTGATTTCTGTTCCCAGCCAAAGACAGCCAGCCGTCCGTTTCAACCCCAACCAGGGTCCGACTCGAGTTGAGCAGCTCCCCCTGGCATCGCCGACACGCCCACTCCTCGCCCATCTCCCCAGGCATGGTAGTCGGCAAGTGTTGCAGCGTGGCGGCCGTGGTGGTCCTGGCGTGTGCCGGGTATCTGTATGTGGCTCTGACTCTGCTTGTCCATGCCGAGTGCTCTCCCTCCCCTCATCCGCCGCACTACCGCTGTGTGTATGAGCTGACTGCGCCCGGTCTGCGGACGACGACTGTGTGGGAGGGTGAGCTTGATCCGGAGCGGAAGACAATGGAGGGCATCGGAGTCTTTACTGCCGATGCTGCGAGGTACGACGGCCGATATGAGGGAAGCATCCGCTCGGGGCGAGGCAAGCTCGAGCTCGGTGATGGGACGGTGATGGAGGGCGAGTTTGGCGGGAAGCGCGGGCTTCTCCATGGTAGTGATGGGGTATTTGTCTCGGCTTGGGGCTCCGTCGCCGAGGCTGGCTTTGCCAATGGCTCGATGAACGGGCCGGCGCGGCTGGCGCTGGCCCAGCGCGGCATGGACGCCGCACACGTGGCGTACGAGGGGCACATGGTCAACTCGCTCCCCGGGCGGGCCGATGGTGGCGACGGCCCGGCCGGTATGCTCCTTGCTGCCGATGGCGTAGAGTACTCGGTCACTCGCGCCGCCACAAACGGCTCGGCGTGGTCTGCCGCCATGCACACTCCGGTCATCACCTTTGATGTCGGGTGCGAGACCGCCTTTGGCGTTCCGGGCTGCCTCGTCTCGGTCGACTCGGCTCGGTGCGCCAACGATCAATGCGCCGCTCTCCGTGAGGCTTGTACTGCTCTCATGTGGCTTGCCGGTGAGTTGGATCTGGCAAACGGTCGCGTTCTCGCCCTGATGGAGCCGTACCCGTGGGCGGCACTGTTTGCCGAGACCAGTGGGAGCGGCGAGCTGTAGTCGGCGCGCCGGCAGATTCTCTTCAGTAGGTGACGCGGCTGGCTCGAGCGGCTCGTTCGGCATCGCCACCGACCGCGCACATCAGGAGCGACTCGGCCTGGGCTTCTAGCACAGCGTGGTGGTCGCGAACGAGCGCGCGAGCGAGGGCATGGAGGCGTGGGCAGGCGCCAGACTCGGCCGCGGCGACCGCGTCGGTGGCCTCCAGCCCGAGCTGCTGCGAAAGTGCGTACTGGTCGTGCGGCGACATGTAGTGAAAGGTGGCGGCGGCAGAGTGGAGCTCGCCCCAGGGATCATCGCGTCCGCGCGGCCGCGCCGCATACCAGCGCGGTGCGTAGCCGTGGAAGGCATCGCTGTGCTCGCAAACTGCACCTGCAGCCTCAGCAGCGAGACCTGCGATGGAGAGATCCGAATACGGCGTGGCGCCGTCGGCAGCGATCCAGGCGTCGATCCGCGGCGCGAGGATGTCCATGAGCGCGGCCGAGATTGCGATGCCGCCGCCGCCGTTGGCGTAAAGCCCGCCGCGAGCTAGGCCCGGTACAGAGCCGGCGTCCGGGCTTAGGTGCCAGCACTGGCCGACCAGGTGCGGCCTAGTGTGGTCGTAGCCGTCAAGTACAGCAAGTGCATTGGCCGTCGCCACGTACGTGTCGCAGCCAACCGTCAGATACCAGCGGATGTCCAGCTCCTCTGCCTGGGCTCGGGCGTGGAGGACGGTGAGTGCGTGCCAGTTCTTGTGCAGCGTACATCGCGAGTACTTGGAGGCGTCGGTGCAGGCCGTCGCCGCTACGCGCGGTGGTAGCGGGACCAGATCGACCGCCGGCCATTTGGCCGCCAGTTCGTCGTCGACCGACTCGATAACAAACACCACATGATCCAGCGCTGTCCGTGCCGCCCACGTGTTGGCGCACGCCTGGATCCGGCCGGCCACAAAGTCGATGCCGGAGAAGACGCCCACCGCCACGTGGCTGCGCTGCAGTGAGCGCCGACTCGGGCCCTGTACCACGTCCAGCACTCCGAGATCGGCATGTCTACCTTGTCCATCATCGCCAGCATGCCGCGATGTCGGCGCGAGCACAACCTGTGGTGGCCAGGCGCAGTCGCAGTGGGAGGTGCAGCAGCTCCACCGCGAGAGGACCAGGCCGAGGAGGAGGCCGAGGAGAAGCGCAGCCGTCAGAACCACACTGGTGCCTCGCGGAGCATGTCGCCACCACACTCTGTCCGGAAGCCACCACAGCACTGCCCGTCGGTGTCGCTGTGGCCTCGTCAGCATGCGCCTGCTGCAGTAAGCGTGCGTCGAGTGTCGATGTCGATGTCGGTCTAGCGGACCTTGGCCGTCGTCGTCTGCCCGACTGGCATTGGGCGGGCATTTTTGAGTTGGGCACTGCCGCCACTCATCACCCATCACCCATCACCCATCACTGCCGCATCACTGCCCCATCACTGCTCCATCACTGCTCCATCACTTCCCCATCACTGCCGCCTCCCATCACACATCACTGCCCCATCACTGCCGCATCACTGCCGCATCACTGCCCCATCACTGCTCCATCACTTCCCCATCACTGCCGCCTCCCATCACACATCACTGCTCCATCACTGCCCCATCACTGCTCCATCACTGCCCCATCACTTCCCCATCACTGCCGCCTCCCATCACACATCACTGCCCCATCACTGCCGCCTCCCATCACACATCACTGCTCCATCACTGCCCCATCACTGCCCCATCACTGCCGCCTCCCATCACACATCACTGCCCCATCACTGCCGCCACTCTCCCTGCCACCGCCCGCCCACCGGCCCAACCTCCGGCGCCACTCGCCAGCCACCGCCACCACCACCACCACCGCCGCCGCCACCGCCACGCCTCTCTCACTCGGGCGGATTTAGGCGGGAAAGATGTCTCTGACAACGGTGGACATTCTGGCCATGCTTGACGACAACTCTTTCTCCGACTCTGACGGAGAGCATACACCACATGACGTGCGGAGCTTTGCAGACTCTGTTCTCTCACATTCGCCATGCCTGAACCCTCCTCCGACTCCGCCTCCGCCGTCTGCCCGCCAACTGTCGTTTGCTCGCCGACTCGCCACTGCTCAGCCTTCTCTGCATCCACCGGCCCCCATCGCATCGACTCATTCCCGCCCTCCTCCACCGGCATGGTCTGTCGAGCCTCCTGCTCCACCTCTTCCTCCTCGCCAGGTCCTTGCCAGACCGGTGAGCTCGAGCGCGTGCGAGCCGTCTCCTGCTCATCGCCCGCCGGCACGGCCGCTGCCGGACTTTAGCCACATGCCCTCGCCACGACTCGCCCGAGACTCGTCACTCTCTGCGTCCTCGCCGCCGCAAGCGACCCTCTCGCCGGACTCGCGGCTGTTTGTCGAGACCGTGCTCGCCGGGCGGGCCAAGCCGTACTCAGGCGTCGGCGCCGGATCCGTGGTCCGCGTACCGTCGCCGTCGCCGTCGCACTCGCACTCGCCGGTGCGGTCTGTGGACCAACGTCACACACCGCGCTCGCCGCACTCGCCGATCTTCCTCCCGGCCGACCGCAAGCAGCCTCGGCCGTCGCCGCGGCCCGAGCCGGTTGCCCGCAGGCTGTCGCCGTCGCCGGCAAGTCGCCCGTCGCCGCCGGCAAAGGGTCGGCGAGGTAAGGGCGGTAAGGTGACGTCCAAAGAGGCAAAGCAGATGCTGGACGAAGCCTTCTGGGCCGCCCTCTACCGTATCGACCATGCGGTCAAATCACTGCGGCTGACCGGATCCATCTCGCGGGCCGACGCCGTCCGGGTCCGCAAGTGGGTCGACAAGCTCTCTGCGCCGCTGTTCAACGTCGCCTGGCTCCGCAACCGCAACCTCCACGCCGCCGTCCTCGCCTCGATCCTCTCGTCGCACTCGACATGTCCGGCCTCGCGCAACGGCCGCCTCTGGGTCGCGCCCTTTGACAAGCTGCCGTACGACGGCCCGCTCCGCGCCCTCCCGCGCCACATGCGCATGTACGTTGTCTGAGCAGGGCTCGCTGCTGCACAGCTGGTATGCCTTCATTCAAAAAGAGGGGAATCTGTGAGTGATGAGGTTGGGGTCGGCCGAAAGGACGACCCTCCAGGCGGCTCAACATGCGAGGTCGAGGCCCGGTCCTCGCCTTGGGCGCAGACAGCCCCCCGCGCTGCGGTCAGTCGACCGGAGTAAGCGTGGGTGTGTGGGGCTGTAGTGAGCTCGGAGCGCGTGCTCGCCGAGGGAAAAAGCTCGGTTGAGGGCACGGCTCGTCATGAGCGCGTCAAGGGGAGGAGGCCGGGGTGCGAGTCTCTGGCACACGGACGAGCTAATAAGCTAGCTCGGCCGTGCGTGTTGCCGGTGGGAGGGCCTGTGACGGCCGGGGGTTGCAGAACGCAACCCCCTTAACCTCAGCAGCCTGTGCGGAGCGCCGACTTGCCAGACGCTCGCGTGATCTCCATCGAGGTAAACTCTTCGGCGATGGTCGGGTGGATGCCGACGGTGGCATCAAACATAGCCTTAGTGGCGCCGGCCATGACGGCGATGCCGAGACCCTGGATGACCTCGCCAGCGTTGGGGCCGGCGTAATGGACGCCGATCACCACGTCGTCGGCCTTGCGCACAATGAGCTTGGCGTAGACCTGGTTCTCCTCGCGGTGCGGAACGGTGTGCTCGAGAACCTGCGGATAGGTGTGGAAGACCTCGATGTTGTCGATGCCGTACTCGGCGGCCGCGTCCTCCTCCGAGAGGCCGACGGCGCCGTACTCGAGCGGAGTAAAGACCGCAGTCGGGATGTTGGTGTAGTTCATCAGCGTCGTCTTGCCGTCAAACAGCCGCGAGGCGAGCAGCCGGCCGGCGGCAATAGCCACCGGCGTCAGCTCGAGCTGGTCGATGACGTCGCCGAGCGCAAAGATCGAGTCGACGCACGTCGCCTCGGCCTCGTCCACCGCAATCTTCCCGGTCTTGGCGTCGGGCACAATGCCGACGTTCTCCAGCCCGAGGTTCGCCGTGTCAGCCTTGCGGCCGGTCGCAAACAGGACCGTGTCGTACTCCTCCTCCTCGGTCGTCCCGTCCGTCCGCGACTTGAGCACAACCTTGAGCTTGCCGCTCGCCTCGTCCTTGGCAATCGAGTCAACAACCACCGGCCGCTTGAACGTCGTCCCCTCGTGCTCCATGTACTTGCCGACCTTCTCGGCCATGCCCTGGTCAAAGCCGCGGAGCAGGATCGACCGCACCGCCACCGTCGTGTCGTACCCGAGCCCGGTGAGGAAGCCCGCGATCTCGAGCGCCACGTACGACGCGCCCACGCAGAGCGTCTTGCCCGGCGGGTCGAACCGCCAGAAGATGTCGTCAGACGTGATGGCGTGCTCCAGCGCGCCGGGCACGTCCTCAGGCACGTACGGCCGCCCGCCCACCGCAATCACAATGTACTTGGCAGAGTACAGCGTCTCCACCTTCTTCCGCGACACGCCCTTGACCGTGTGCGCGTCCACAATCGACCCGAGCTCGTTCTTGTAATCGATGCCCTCGTCGCGGAGCGCCGTCCGGTAGCCCCAGTTGAGCGAGCCGATGTGCGAGCCGACCGCGTCCACAAGCGTGTCCCACGAGTGCTCAAGCCCGTCAGGCACAGACCACCCGTACGCCTTGGCATCGTCGGCTGCTCCCTTCAGCAGCGCCGCAGTGTGCATGAGCTTCTTCGGAATGCACCCCACGTTCACGCACGTCCCGCCCAGGCCCCACGCCGTGCCCTGCGGCGACGGCTTGACAAAGTCCAGAATCGCCACCTTGGCTCCGAGCTTGGCCGCCTGCCGCGCGCACGAGAGCCCTCCGGACCCTCCGCCCACAACAACGAGGTCATAGTCATACGACCCACCTACACCACCCATGCGTCCATACATTCAATGCACATGTGAGTTTGCCCCGGGCCCCCCCCCCCCCCCTCCCCCCCCCCCGCCAACCTCGCCATCAAGCGAGTCCAGGATCAAGATCACGATCAAGCCCAAGCCCGTCTGCGGAAAAAGGTCGCACTGCGCCGCGCCGTCCACCTCCCCCCCCCCTCCCCCCCCTCTCCACACACCACAGCCACAGCCACAGCCACATACCCTCAGAAGCAGATGCAGACATGGCCCTTTGCACAGAGACAAGTGCAAGTGGCTGGAGTTGGATACAGAGTCGGCTTGCTCTCTGCAGTGGTCCCAGAAGACTCTTGCTGACAAACGTCTTGACTGGCTGCCGTGAGAGAGAATTACCAACCAAACTGGTCGATCATCCTATTTGTACAACGCTCGTTGATGGTTCGTCAACCGCTATCCCAGCCGCATTGATTAAGCCACTCAATCACATTCATATTAATCAAAGGCTCGGTCTGCTTTCGCCTCGGCCGCTCGATGTCGTACACGTGCATGGCCTCCAAACTCACACGCACACAAGCTCAATCTTCATGCTACGCTCTCTGTGTGTGAGGCTGTCCCTGCTATAGTGGCTCGCCCGCTGCAGCCGATGCAACTGCTCGGTCCGACTCTGCGGCTAAATGTGAGCTCTGGCTGACGCCAACCATCGCTCCGAACGGCATGTGCCAGCCGAATCGGTGGCCGGCCAATGAGCGCGACTTGCGGGGGATGGACGTCGTGCTCGGCGGATCGGATCGGTGTAACACCAGCCAATGTGTCAGTCGGGGGAGGGGGGGGGGGGGGGCGGGGGAATCGGGAGAGTGGAGACCACTTCTGACGACCACCTTTCATGCCCACACCCATCTTGTAGTCGGCACATCGTCGACCTCAATATGATGATGGTTCATGTACCGCTGGGGCCGTCGTATTCGCCGGACTCGTTCTCGTTGGTGCTCTGGCTTGGCTGGGGCGGTCAAGGGCGTCGATGCTGCTCCGCCGCGGGCCTCGCTCTGGTCGTCATCGCTCATCATTCTCTCCAAGCTCGCCGGCTTGCTGGATCTGGTGGCGGTACGACTCTCGCCAGACGTCTTTCTGGCCGATGGCATGGGCGATGACGTGGTGTACGCCAAGGCCTTTGCACTCGGCCTGGAGAAGGGCCCAAACGTGGCGCCAGCAGAGCTCACCATCGAGCGCGAGGTGGCGGCCGCTCACGACGGCGGCATCGCGACTGCGGTCGTCTCCTTCCGCTCGCCGGTTGCCGACCTTCTGGAGGAGGAGGCCAAGACGGCGCGGGCCGAGATCGTTGCGCCTGTGACCGGCCCTCCGCCGCAGCGGCTCGAGGATCTGGTTGCCGGTGCCGATGTGGTCATCCACTGCCCAATGACCGGCGACATCGGGTTCTCCTTCCGCCGCAGGTCGTACGCACTGCCGCTGGCGACGAGCACCGGCGCGGTAAGCATCATACTGCAGATCGCGTTCTACGGGCCGCGCCGGCCAGCGAGCATGGGCGGGCGCTACGGGCTCCCGACCGTGGCGCATGTGGCATCGCAGGGCGCGGCTGTTTTTACCGAGGCCCGTGCCCTCGCCGAGTGGGCCCGCGCTGCCGGCTCCCGGACCATCACCTACGCCGGAGTCTCGTTCGGCGGTGCGATGGCCTCCATGGCTGCCCTTCTTGATCCGCAGAGCCACGCCGTGATCTCGACCGTTGGCACCCACTCACCGGCGCCGCCATTCTCTCAGGGCCTCCTGGCTCAAACCGTCGACTGGCCGGCCATCGGCGGACGGTACGGCCCGGTCGGACGCGCCCTGTGGGCCATTTCCACAGACGCCATCCCGGCGCCGTCCACAAGTACCAGCTGCAAGCGCATCGCCCGCATCCTCTACGCTGCCGACGACAAGTACATTCCCCGCGAGGCCTCAGCTTCGCTCTACGATGCGCTGGGCGCGAGCTCAGCTACCGTGAGCCTCACCCGGGCCGCAATGCCCGGCGGCCACGGGTGGGCCATCATGTGCGCCCGTCGCCGCCACGTCGCCGCCATTGTCGACGCGGTTGCCGCCCAGCTTCAACTCGTCGACTAGCCCGCTTCAATTGATCTCATCGTAGATGCCGTGCCTCAACGAGCGGCTACGGACGACAAGGTAAACGCCGACAACCGCGCCGACAATTGCCACGATGCCGACAACCACGCCGACAACCACGTATGTCGAGGTCTTGGACGGCGGCGACGACGGCGTCGGCGGGAGTGGCGGCACAGGGCCGACGGTCGGGCAGGTCGAGAGCGGGCCAAAGCCGACCCTGCCGGTATCCATCTCGTACCTCACGTGGTAGTTGGAGAGCACCACATCGCCCATGATCGTGATCGGCGCGCTCTGGATGCCGTAAAAGTAGCCGATCCCGTCCGAGGTCGTGGACACAGGGAGGAGGTACGCCGAGGGCGGAACAACGATGACCACATCGTCGCCGTCTCCCTCGGACGACACGGCGCCGGCATCCTGCGTAACGTTGACAGATGGTGGCGGCGGCGCGGGCACGCCCGTCGGCGGCGGCGGCGGCGAGGCAGTGCTAGGCGGTGGTGGTGGCGGCGCGGGCGCGACCGGCGGCGGCGACGGCGACGCCGATCGCGCCACCTTGATGGTGATGTCCGGAAACTGGGCAAACTGCTCGGGAGTGAGGACGATGACATCTCCATACACAAAAAGCGGGCCAGAGGCATCGCCGCACACGCCCTCGAGATCAAGCGTGTCACAGAGCGAGAGGAACGAGCCCCACACAGCCCAAAAAGCATCGTCCTGGAGAAGCCAGAGAGTGGTGCCCGAGTCGTAGATCGAGATGTTGCGGGTAAAGACCGCCGGGTCGACGTCAACCTCGACACCGCCGACGCCGAGCCCGGTCACGTTGCCGACGTACCATTTTTCGTTGATGATGGGCGTAAACTCAAAGTCATCGATCGAGTAGTTGCCCGGGCCATAGGTGACCGACGGGGCCTCGGCGTCGGTGCCGTAGGGGAGACAGTGCGAGAAGACGTGGTCGACAAGCCCGGCCTGAGCCATGGTGCTGAACGGGCTCGGTGCACCGAACGAAGAGAGACCAGAGTACGCCATGCCCTGGATGCCGGCAATGCCGTCCGGCAGCGAGTGCGGGTCAACTGAGATGACAATCGATCCGATCTGCGCCTTGCTGGCAAGCCCCGGCGCGAGCTCGACATCGTCCTCCATGACATACCCGGCCCACTCGGTGCCATCTCCATACCCGTCGTCAAAGAGGCACTTGTTGCTATTCGGATCACAAATACATGACGGATCAACCGAGCACGGGACAGGCCTCCCGCTGCTCGACGTGTAGCCATGGACCAGCGTGTCGGACGAGCCGGTGTCAAAGATGACCCGATACGGCTTGTCGCCGATCACCGTCGTTGCAAAGTACGTGCCCGTGGCGAGGACAGAGCCTCCGAGCGGGACAGCTACGTTGGCTCCGTCACTACCATAACCATCATCCTTCAACTCGTACATCATCTTGCTCGCCGCCGCAGCAATGCCCTCTGCCCGCATCGCATGTGCCGCCCGAAATGTCGTCAAAGTGCCAACGCTCCGAACCTCCCGCCGACCCAGCCGAGTCGGGCCATCGCCAACTGCCGCCGCGCTCGCCACACACACAGCAAGCACCAGCCCAACTAGCCAAACCACACGCATCGCTCGCTGTTCCATCTCCGCTGCCATTGCAGAGTCGAGTGTGTCTCCCTTCTACTCCCCCAGGGGCAATGCTCGCTCGGCGACTTGCACGTGCCATCGCTCGAACCGAAAGACGTCCTGCTGCCGCTCTGCTGTCGTACTTTGTCCGGTGCGACTGACTGGGGGGAAGGGGAGGGGGGGGGGGGGGGGGGGGGGGGATGGCGGCAATATCTCGCTGTTGTGCCCAGGACAGGTCTCGGGCAGAGGCACGCGATGACTGGCTGTTTCAAGCAGCCTCGACGAAGAGGTGCAAGACTGATCACCGATCTCGATCTCGAAACAACTCTTATGAGCATACCAAGGCCAGAATCTCGCTCCACGCCCGCTGTACGGCACCATCTGCTGTTCGCTCTCCTTCATTGCATCCACCATCGCCGTCAGTTTGACAAAGCCAACAAAAACACATACTTGACACGCGGCCGTATTTTTCTGCGATCTCTCATCTTTTTGCGAATCGTACCAGCCACCCTTTCCTCGCCCATCCCTGCCTCTCTAGACCAACCGTCCCCACCGCTACCCCTCTACCCCTCCTCCAACACCCCTTCCCTTCCCACGCTCGCTTTGATCTAACCCAGGAGCACATCCCCTTCCCTGCTGTCGCCATCACCAGCGCCCTCCGCCACCTGGCTGATCAAGCTGCGGATCGCAACCGACCGATGGAACGCGAGCGACAGAGCGGCAGAGCGCAGGCGAGGTTGTTCCCGGTCGCACGGGACGTCAACACCAGCACGCATCTCACTCTACCTCGCAGAGCAAAGAGCAAGAGACCATGTCTAGCAAGTCGTTGAGCAAGGAGTCGAGCTGGGCAGAGCTTGCGGCAGGAGCTATGGCCAGTCGGCGACTCGACCGCGAGCGGGCACTGCTCCGGGCGAGGGAAAAGGCCGGCGAGGAGAGCGAGACAGACGCTGCGGTCATTGGCGATGCCGCCTTTGGTCATGATTCTGCTGCATCTGCTGATGATGCGTCATGGGAAGCCATCGAAGGTGCTTTTCTTCTGGTTCGCATCGCTCTCGAGGCAAAGCTGCCTGGCCACGCAGCGTTGGCCCTCTCGGTCGCCGACCGTGTTCCGTCGGCCCTGGAGCACCTTGAGCCGCGAGTCCGCTTTGCTGTCGCCGAGCTGATGGAGTTGCTGGCGAGCATTCTCGGCCTCGAGTTCTTCAACAACATGCTGCCATATCTGACCAACTCGATTGTGACCAACTTTGAGCGCGATGAGGCGGCCGAGGCCAAGGAGGAGGCCCAGAAGGCCGAGGCTGTGGTGGATGCTGATGCGGCTGCGGCTGCGGGTGCAGCGGCAGCGGCGGGCGGGATGACCGAGAGCATGCCGGCCAAGCCCAAGGGCAAGCACGATACCGAGGGATGGAAGTCGCTGGAGACGTCGATGAAGGCGCTGCGGCACATGCTGGCCGGGCTCGGCGGTGACGCGCGGGAGGTTGTCAACAGCGAGCTCCTTGCGCTGCTGTTCAAGGCGCTGCGACACACGAACCGGTTTGTGCGCGAGATCGGGTACCAGACCATCGACGCGTGCCTGCAGGCGTTTGAGGCCGCCGGGCAGGAGGCGAGTCTGGACCAGGCTGTGGCACTCGCGCCGGCGCTTGCCGAGCAGCTCGGGGTGGGCCTCGCCGACAACTGGTCACAGGTTCGGTTCGCGGCGTCGGTGGCGACGCGGACCTTTGCACTCCTCCTCAAGCAGTGGGCGCCAGAGAGCCTCGCGGCGGCGTACCCGATCCTGCTCCCGCGGATGTGCCTCAACCGGTACTACGTGGCGCAGGGCGTCAAGATTTACTCGCTCGAGACGTGGCGGATGGTGACGGACGGCGAAGGACCGGCGCTTGTGGCGCGGTACATCGAGCCTGTGGTCGCGTTCTACATTGCCCAGTCCGAGGCCGACAACCACGCGGTCCGCGAGGCTGCGTGCTACTGCATCGCCGAGCTGGGGACCAAGATCGACCGCGACGCCCTGGTGTCGCACGTCCGGCCGCTCCTCGCCGCGCTCATTGTCTGCTTCCACGACCAGAGCTGGCCCGTCCGAGACACGGCGTGCACGGCGTCGGGCCAGTTTGTGGCTGCCTTTCCGGACGCGGTCGGCGACGAGCTGGAGGAGCTCTGGCACCTCTGGCTCGAGCATCTGTCGGACAACATTTGGAGCGTGCGCGAGAACGCAGCGGTGGCGCTCGGAGAGGTGCTGGGCGCGTACGGCGAGCCTGCGCTTGCGCGGCTTGTCGCTCACCTCGACGCCAACATGGCCGCGGTGGACAAGCAGCCGAGCGAGTCGCAGCTCCACTCAGGCCTCGACAACACGACGACGTTTGGCGTGGCCGCCGCCCGCTCGGCGCGGGCCAACGACCCGCAGCTTCACACCGACCAGGCCATGTTCTCATGCGGCTCGCTGGCGCCCAAGCTCAAGCGCGGCGCCGGGTGCATGGACCATGGCTTCCGCCGTCCGGCCGAGCCGTGGGAGTCGACCGACGGCTGCGTGTATCTGGTCCGCGAGGTGGCGAGCCGCGAGCCTGCCGTCGCTGCCCGCTACCTACCGGGACTCGCCCACGCCGCCTCGATTACCACATTTACCCACTGGACCTCGCTTGCCGAAACGGTGTGGAAGCAGCTGCCGGCGGTGCTGAAGAGCGTCGGCCCGGCCGCCGCCGTTGACTACCTCCCGGCCTTTGCCGCGCCGCTCAAGACTGTTGTCGAGCTCGGTACCCGCCTCGCCGCCCACACTGCAGCCTACGCCGTCGCCGACCTCATCGCCGACCTCGGCGCCGACGTCGTCACCCCGATCCTCGGCTCAGTCGAGGTGACGCCCGACGGGGGCGTTGTCCACAACGACCCGTAGCCCGCGATGCAGTAGCCGTAAACCAGGAGTCACGCTTTGGCAGAGCTACACTGGCGCACTCGCTTCCTCGCCCACTGCGGACTGGGAGGCTGCTGCGTCGAGCAGAGCAGCAAGCTGAGGCGTGAACGCGATGTCGGCGGGCGTCTCGCCGTCGGCCGTCACCGCGGTTGGGTTTGCGCCGGCGGCGAGGAGCCGCACCGCGACGCCGTGCCGGCCGCGAACAGCCGCCATGTGCAGCGAGGTCCGGGCACGGTCGTCCGCAACCGCGTCGACGCTGGCGCCGGCGGCGAGGAGGAGGTGGACCAGCGCGTCGTGGCCTTGATGTGCCGCCATCATGAGCGGCGTTACGCGGACGCTCCCGCCAGCGCGCACATCGACATAGGCTGCACCACGCAGCGCCGCAGTCTCTGCCGGATCCAGCCCATCCTTGCCAGCTGCCGCCGCTGCCGACGACGACGCTTTCGATGCGCGGAGCAATGACGCCGCCTTGGCCGACATGGACGACGGCGACCGTCCAGACAACAGAGCCTCTGCCGCAGCGTGAGCGCCGTACCAAGCAGCGACATGAAGCGGAGTAAGGCCAGCACCATTCCTAACATGCGGATCAGCACCAGCATCAAGCAGCATGCGCACAGCAACGGCCCGATTCCTCTGCGCAGCCATGACCAGCGCCGACGATCGCCCCGGTCCGTCGCATCGATTGACCGCTTCGTCCCGACTCGCGCCCGCCTCGCCTCGCGACTCGCCCGCAGCCTCGCCCATGCGCGCGAGCAACCTCCGCAGCAGGCCCGACTTGGCTCGCCCAGCCGCTGCCCACAATGGTGTGGCTGTCTTTCGTCGGCGGGGCATGCTGGGTGGTGGGTGGGACGGGGCGGGTGAGGTGGCGACGGTGAGCGGTCGGCGGTGAGCAGCAGGCGTGGCGATCGCATCACGGGCTGTGGCTGGCTATTGGTGAAGGAGATATGGTTGTTTGTTGCCTTCGCCACACGGGCAAAAGAGTGGCTAATAGCTAGAGAGTGGCCAGCAGGGCCTTGAGCTCGACAAGGAGATCGGCGTCCTTGGGCGTCTTGATGTCGACGGTGAGGCCCTGGGAGAGCCACGCCTTGGCCTCGTCATACTTGCCGAGGGCAATGTAGCACTTGCCGATCATGAGATTGTTCTTGACGTAAAAGCCCGGCTCGACCTTTTCGGCGTCAAGAAAGTAGGCGAGCGCCTCGTCGTAGGTGGCGGTGGGCGGGGCGGCAAAGACGAGCGACGCGATCTTGCGGGTGTACCACGCCATGTCGGCAAAGGTGAATGCCCACATGCCGAGGATGTGGTAGTTGGTTCCGTTCGGACGCGGGTTGTACTGCAGCGCCTTGTCGAACGCCTCCTTGATGACGTATGCGTTCTGGATGGCTTCCTTGGTCGGCTTAAAGTCGCCGAGCAGCGAGAGGCTGATGCCGTACCAGTAGTGGCCCTCCCACCGCTGCGGCTCGCGGTCGCGCACAATCTCGGCAAATGTCAGCGCCTGCGAGAGGAGCGGGACCTTCTCATTGCCGACCTTAAAGTCCGAGTAGTTCTTGGCCGCACGCGCCGCAAGCACAAGCAGCTCGACCGACGCAATCTGCGGCTCGGGCCCGACTGCGAGTGTTGCGAGCTTGAGCGCCTTCTCCTTGTCAGCCTCCGACTTGGACTCGTAGTACGTGTCGAGCAGTGCCATGATCTGAGGCAGCGGGAGGTGCGACGCTGCCACAGTCTCCTCGTCGACCTCGCCGTTTGCCTCCTCGGCGCACTTGGTGCCTACAATGAGCAGCGAGCCAGCGGCGACGCCGGCGGCAATGCTGGCAAAGAGAACACCGAGCGACGGCTCGGCAGCGTCCTCGGCAGCCCCGTAGTGCATGCGATGCAGCTCGGCTGAGGCCGACGGCGCCTGCCGCGCCGCAGACCGCGCCGGCACCTGCCGCGGGCCCGTCACCGCAGGTATCCGCTTCGCAACCGCCGTCGAGAGCGGACGACAGAGCCGCGCCGGCGCCGGAGCGGGAGCAGTCGCGCCCACCGGCGGACGCGAGGCCGTGGTCGACGAGAATGCGCGCGAAGCCGACGGCGGCTGCCACTTGGAGAGGCGCGCAGGGAGAACCGACGCCGAGACAGGGACCGAGAACGGACCCGTCGCCACCTGCTGTGCAGCAGCGTGACTTGATCCATGCCGTCCGTTAATCATCGATGATCGGCGTCCGCCAGCTGAGCGGGTCTGAGACACAAATCGCGGTTGACGAGTTGATGACGACGAACTTGCACTCGACGACGAAGCCGACGAGCCGAGACGGCCGCCAGACTTGGGCCCGAGCGTAGCAGGCGTGGAGCGGGCACGAACGGCTCCGTTCATGGCCCGGAGAAGGGTAGGCATATTTCTGCGGAACATCTTGGTGGTCTTGGTCTTGGTCTTGGTCTTGTTCTTGTCCTTGCCTTTGCTGTGTCTCTTGGTGGAAGTGAGAGAGAAATGTGTGCCGCCTTCCCGCTGACTATGCTCCAACGTCATCGTGACGAGCCAATGTCGTCAGGTTCTCCCGCATTCGTTTGCACAAATTTTTGAATTCCGATTTTCTTTTTTTGAAAACTACTGCGGTGCACCTCATCTCATGGACCATCTGCCATGAACCATCTGCCTCAACCTTGCTGATTGATTGTCATTCCCGCGCCCTGCATGGGCTTCATCAATCTGTACGTGTTCAATAGACAGCCTCCTCTGTTCTCTGCAGATCGTATGGCTCCCTTGCGAGGTTGTGGTGCGCCTATGACATGGTGGCTTTGGCACGATTCGTTGTGGTCATCACCACCCGAACATCACCCGTAGTCATGGCTCGACGGGCGCGTGGAAGAAGACACATCGCCAAGCACCATCACAGACACAACGTCCAAGCACATGGTGTACTCGCTCGTCGTGGTCGGTGCGATCAGAGAGCGATGGATGGATGGATGGCTCTGGACCGCCTGCTCCCGCACATGTTGCACGTGGGTTGCCTCCTGACGTCACCCGCGCAACCGAGGCAACCACACCACAGCACGTTGCCCACACACCTCTTCCCGACATGTCTGCAAGCTCGTCGTACGACTCGGTGTCTGCGGCATCAGACGACAGCTCGACTGCCTCGCACTCGAATGGCGAGCTCTTTGAGGCGCTTGCTGCTGCGGTGGAGTCGGGCGCGCAAGACGATGTGCGGCAGTTGGTGACCAGCGGCAGGCGAGTCCGTCGGGGTACCTTGGTCGCTGCTGCACGATCAAACGCGTCGCCTTTGTTGCTTGGCTGCTGGATCACTCGGAGCATACCGTGGAAAGCGCAATGGGCGGCAACGGGTACACGGTTGGCGGGCGGATGATGTGTGAGGCGGCGAGTGCCGGAGCCATTCACGTCGTGCAGTGGCTGGTGGAGGAGCAAGGCGTTGATCCGGACGCAGTGGTTGAAGGTGAAACTGCGCTCGACTTTGCGGCGTCGGCCGGCAGCATGGACGTTGTCACGTGGCTGGTCAAGTCTGCCGGTGCCAGGATCGACGGCGTGGACGGTTGCGACCAGACGCCGCTAGCGACGGCGGCAGGCGCCGGCCACATCGACATCGTCCAGTGGCTGGTGGAGAACGGCGCAGACGTCAACTTGGCGCGCAACAACCACTACACGGCTCTCATGAGCGCGATGCGCGAGGAAAGCACTGAGATCGTCGAGTGGCTCCTTGACCAAGCCAACGTCGATGCTGCATGGGCGTTTGACGGCAGCTCTGCGCTCACGGTTGCAGCCAAGACCAACAAGCTAGAGATTGTCCAGCGGCTAGCCCTTGTCGGCTGCCCGCTCGAGAGCCCGGGATCCGGCAGCGGCGGTGCGATTGTGGTTGCGGCCGACAGTAACGCCGGCGATGTCGTCAAGTGGCTGGTGAGTGAGAAGCAGGTGAGAGTGGACGCCGCCGACGCATGTGGCGAGACCGCGCTCCACAAAGCTGCGCGATGGAACTACCTCGATATTCTCGAGTGCCTTGCGACAAGCGGTAGCAGCAATGTCAATGCGGCCAACGAGCGAGGCGAGACGCCGCTCCATGCCGCTGTCGACAATGGCTCGAGCGATGCTGTCGAGTGGCTGGTGCGCACGGGCCGAGCGAGTCTGGACGTGCGGAACAACGATGGTGAGACGGCGCTCATGGCAGCCACCAAGCGCAACCGCTGGAGAATGATCTATGGACTCGTCGAAGGCGGGGCTGACGTCAACGTTGCCGACGCGGATGGACGTTTCCCGCTGCACGTCGCAGCCGAGAACGGGCGCTACCGAGTTGTGGATGCTCTCGCCAGCGCCAGCGGCGTCGATCTGGATGTTGTCGATGCCGATGGCAAGACACCATTGCATGTGGCGGCGGAAGGCGGCGAGAGCAAAGTCGTCGAGCACCTACTGCGCCACGGAGCCTCATCCCAGGTTGCGGACAACAGCGGCGTCACACCGCTGCAGGCTGCGGAGCAGGCAGGCTTTGACGATCTCGCAGCGCTCCTCGCCATGGCCGTCAGCGACCGCGATGCGGCCCTAGCCGCCGTGGCCGAGTCTGCTAACTACCGCAGGCTTGACAAAGTCATGGATGGACGGGGCATGCCACCAGGCTTCGGCGGTAGTAGTACGTAAGCAAGTATGCAAGCGAGGAAGAAGAGGCCTTGACCACTTCCGCACAGCGAACACACGCCCTATGCAAAACGCTCGCCCCATCCCACCCGATCCCAAGTACGTAATGACGAGTAGCACACCAAGTCCACATTGCCATGTCTGTAATACCAAGCCCTGGACCTAGGCTTGATTTCCACCATCCCGATCCCGATCACCATCCCCCCCCTCTGGCCTCTGCCCGACGCTGGCCGACCGACTCGACCCGACTCGTCACGG
>NW_013657650.1:37141-89950 GCF_000142905.1 Thecamonas trahens ATCC 50062
CGGACATCACGTGACTAACCCCCCCCCCCCCCCACCCCCTACCCACGCCCCTCACCCCACCCTACCCCCCCCCCCCCCCCCTGTCATTGGCCATGAGTGTGTCACCGTCAACGGCGTCGTCTGTCTACCCCAACCGAACATGGCTCATCATGTGGGGCGCATTGGGAGGAGTGCTCAACCTGGCAGCGCTCTTCATCATCAAACGATTGCTGGTATGGATGGAGACACGGGAAAAGTGGCCATCACCCGTCAAGCTCATCCATTATCCCTCGTTCACCATTGCTATCATTGCCTTTACTTTGGGTGTTGTTTGTGTCGGCATTCCAGAGAGAAAAGAAAATGGTGATGTCATCTCATCCATCGTCCTCTTGATCGGAGTCGCTTATCTCGCTCCCGTCGGTCTTCGTGAGCCGCTCTATGGCTCTGGTTGGCTCGCACTCTTCCTCGCCGTCATCGGCACTGCTATGACCTTTGGTCTGCCGAGGACCGTGCATGATTCGGGCGTCAACATCTGGACATCGGTCTTCTTTCTTGGCCTCTGCATCATCACCTTCATCGTCTTTGTCGCCATCGAGCTGGTGCTGTGGCGGACCTGGTCGCGCGGTCTCTCCGCCCTCGAGTCAGGGCGAGATCGCAGGCTTCTCATCTTTCTTTACGCGGCGATGGTGGCCACTCTGCGACAGGCCAACGCACTCGTACTCTCGGCAATCATGTACGAGGTCGACGTCCGCGCCATCGGCAATGTCATTGTCTCGTTTGTCCTCATCTTTGGTGTCAACACCCTGCTCTCGGGCTACTTTTCCGTCCTAACTCTCCACGACTACGACCTCTTTGCTGTGGTTGTTGTCTTTGCTGCCGTCCGCCACATCGGCCTCGTCATGGAGTCGTTCACCTTTGGCGAGGCCAACGTCTCGGACGATGCCTGGATCTTCTCGGTTGCTCTCCCGGCCGGCGGCGTCATTGTTCTCCTCGCTGCACTGGCTGCCATGTGGATGAGGCCCAACTTCTCCGCCCTCCACCTCTTTGACCCGTTCTCCGTCTCGTTCCTCGAGGTCACTCTGTTTGGCTCGTGCATGCCGCGCCGTGCGCCGTTCTACGACCCCAACACACTGCTTTCGGGCGCCTCACTCGACGCCTCACGCGATGCCGGCTCCGGGTCCTCGTCCTCGTCGTCGTACGAGTACGTCTACACCACCACCTCGCTCTCGACGCACGGCGGGCGAACCAGCCGCCCGCCGTCAGACTCCTCGCTCTCCGACGCTATCCCGGACGGGTCGTCGTCCGAGGCCGCCTCGGACCGCTTCGGCATCGTCAGCACGTCATCGGCGCCGTCATCGTCGGAAGTCACCACATCCACATCGTCGCACTCGTCCAGCGAGCAAGAGGAGCGGATCTCGGTCTCGTCCATGTCTGCTGGCGCCGAGCGCGACATCCGCTCGCCACACGAGCTTGCCAACATCCACCTCGCCTCGCTCCGCCCGGCGCCGCGCTACGACGTAGCCATCACCGCCATGACGCTCGGCAAGCCGGTCGCACCAGGCTACCACTGGAACCTGCCGCTCCTCCGCCGGCCGGGCTCGGAAGTAGGGAGCAAGCTCCCGCCACGCTGCGACGGCGTCCACCTCATGCGCTCGCACTACTCGTGGACCACGAGGTCGATCTTTGCCTGTAGCTACCTCGCCATCATCTCGGTCCTCTACTTTTCGGCAACTCTCATCCTCATGGCCGCGCTCTACAGGGTCTGCCCTATCCCGACCAACGAGAGCCGCATGTTGTCGCCGCCGCCGCCGCTGCCGGCCTCGTTGCTCCACCCAGCCGACAACGTCCCGCTCTCACAGTTGCGGATGCTCGGGACCCACAATTCATACCACCTCGCTCCGCGCAAGGTCTTTCCGGGCTTTAACCAGGGCGCCCGGTTTTGGCGGTACTCACACAAGCCGCTGATCGATCAGCTTGCGCTCGGCGTCCGCGCCTTTGAGTTGGACCCGCATGTCCGGTCCGAGTCAATCTCGGTCTGGCACGTCAACATCTGGGACGACTTTTCGCTCTGTCCGTGCTTTGTCACCTGCCTCCGAGTCTTTCGCGAGTGGTCGCGCGACCACCCGGGCCACGTGCCCATCATCATCCAGCTCGAGTTCAAGTCGCTCTGGTTTGCCGACCTTGTTGCCGGCATCAACGGCGTCCATCTCGACTCGCTGGTCATTGTCGAGCGCGACATCCTCCGCATCATAGGCCGCAACGCTATCTTTACCCCTGATGACCTTCGCAATGGCTCAGCCACCCTCCCGGACGCACTCGCTGCAAACTCGCCGCCCGGCTGGCCGCGCCTTGGCGCCCTCCGCAACAAGTTCATCTTTATACTCGACGACGCCTCGTCCACCCGCGCCGCCTATCTCGCGCCGTCGCTCGTCCTCCGCAACCGCATCATGTTCACCACCACTGTCGACGGCGAGGCCGTCTCGCCATGGACCTCGGTCTTCAAGTACAACTCGCCGCTCTCCGAGTCGGGCGCCAAAATCGCCGAGCTCGTCACCCAGGGCTTCCTCGTCCGCACCCGCGCCGACACCGAGGACCTCTCCGAGCAAGTCGATGAGAAGCGGGCCATCGCCGCCAACGACTCAATGGCCCAGATCGTCTCGTTCGACTGGACGCCCGAAATCAAGTGGGCTTCGTACTTTTCGCCTTCGCTCCTCGCCTGCATCGCCAACGCCACCGTTCCCTGCTCGTCATGGTGGGAGTGGGAGCTGTAGCCATGTTAAATTCCCGCCACCCGACGCCGCTGACATCTCACACCAACACTCGTCGCGCGATCATGAGCATCCGCACCCTCCTCACGACGCTCATCAGCGAGCTCGTGGCGCATACCTCCCACCATCCTTGGGCCTCTCCTCAGGCCGACATGCGGGCGCTTGCCTGCTCGATCCTCGCCTCGCACCCACCTGGCGGCGTCCATCTTCCGCCGGCCGCCGGACATCCGCACAATCTCCTCGAACACGCCCGCCACGGCAAAGACCTCCGGACCCAACGGCCGATCGAGTGGACGACGCTCTCGAGCCTCTCGCGCGATCTCCCGCTCCCGCCATCGGCCTTTACCGCAGCTGCCGCAGCCATCGCCGCAAGATCCACCGCCGTCCCTGTCCCCTACATCACCGGCTTTACCGAGTTTGGCGAGCATCTCTTCCGGGTCGCCTCGCCCGACGGCGACCGCGTCCTCGTCCCTCGCCCTGCCTCGGAGCTGCTTGTGGAGCGAGCCACAAAGGCGCTTACCAGTCTCTCTTCACCCGCTGCCTCGGTCCTCGAGCTCGGTGTCGGCTCTGGCGCGGTGCTCATCTCGGTCGCGGCTGCTGCCGCCGACTTGCCGCGGCCCGTGGCTGCCGTCGGCGTCGACGTGGCGCCGGCCGCGCTACGGCTGGCGGAGGTCAACGCCCAGGCCGTGGCGGTCGATGCCAAGAAAGAGCTTGATGTCTCGCTTCTCGCCTCGTCGTGGATGACCGAGCTGCTGGCCTCGCCGGCTACCTTTGACGTCATCATCTCCAACCCGCCTTACCTCTGCTCGCACGAGATCGGCGCGGCGCCCCACTCGCCGCTCGCCCACGAGCCGCGGGGCGCACTCGACGGCGGCGAGCATGGTCTTGACCCGTACAAAGAGCTCTTTCATCCTGATGCACCCGATGGAGCGACTGCACTCGACGCTGCGCTCACTCGCGAGCGCGGCGGGCGGATCCTGCTCGAAATCGGCTCGTACCAGGCCGACGACGTGGCGTCGTTGGTCCACGCCTCGCGACGGTTCGCCGTCGTTGACGTCCACAAAGACCTCGAGGGCTGGGACCGGGTTGTGGAAGTCGCTCGTCTTTAGTGGCTCTCCGGCGACGGACCGGTCGGCGTCCGATGCAGGTACGGAATGGGCGTGACGGGGTCGGGCCCGGCCGGATGGCTCTGGCTCGGCGTGCGCGGCAGTGGCATGAACGGAACGGGCGAGGCCTTGTGGACCGGCGGGAGTGCCAGCGGGCGCCGCCGTGCCGACGACGGGGTTGGATGAAGGCCGAGGATCCGGGTCGGCGAGAGCGAGCTGTGGAGCATCGAGGCCTCGGATGCGAGCGCCGAGTCCTCCATAGTCGATGCCTCCAGCGACCGGTCGCCGCGGACCAGGCCCGGGCCAGCGTAGGTTGTTGTCGGGCGCGACGGGCGAGCGCCGGCTGCAGTGGAGCTCCCGAGTGGTGTCTCGGCCCTGCCAAGCGGCGTCGCCACTGAGGCGTCGATGCCGATGCGGCCGCGGGCAGCAGCGCCCGCTGGCGTCTCGGCGAGATGGACCGGCGACGGCGCGAGCGCCGCTCGTGCAACTCTGCCGCTGCTGCCGCTGCTCCGCAGCGGGCGTGGCGCCTTGGCACCTGTCGAGAACGGCGAGCGGCGCGGCGCGGCGTCGGTCATCGGCAGCGGTGCCTCGGAGCTGTCGAGCTCAGCAAGACGAACGCCGCGCCCAGCCGAGCCTCCGGCCGCGACAGCCGCCAGTGCATCGTGGCGCGGCGTGGCCGGTGGCGACGGCTGGACTGCAGTTGGCCGCTTCGAGCCCATACCTTGCCCGCGAACGTAGCTTGCGACGGCGACAACAGCCACCGCGCCGATGCAGAGGACCGCGAGCACAATGAGAATGACCCAGACTGCGACGTACTTGGACCACGTGGTCGGCGGAGCCGCGGCGTGTGCAGAGGCTGCGGGTAGATAGGCATCGGCGTCAGCAACATACACACTCGGTGCGAGCGCAGCATAGCCAGGGTCAGACGGCGCGGCCACGGTCCCGAGCGGGACTGTCGGTTCGGCCGCGAGCGCCACGAGCGCGTCGGCCGAGAGCTCAACGGTGGCCGTGCCGGGAAGGCTGAGCGAGGTGGCGCCGGCAGCGGCCAGGAGCGGCGATGCAGTCATGTCGAGGGTCACGGGGCCGACCGGCGTTGACGCCAGCGAGATGGCGATGCTGAGCACGGCGAGCATCCCAGTCTGGGCGCCGGGCGGCGGCGGGGTAAGGACCGCGGTGGCGTTGATGGCGATGACGTCTGTGTCGACAAAGATGACGGCGTCAGCGACGGTGGAGGCAAAGCCGCTGTAGAAGAGAGATGCCGAGGAGGCGGCGTCTGGCCCGGCGACGACCAGCGGGCCGAGGCTGAGGCCGGCCGGAAGCTGCGGCGAGCCGTCGGCGGCGCGGTGGGCGACTGGCGAGCCGAGAGCCACGACCGAGATGGTCTGTGGAATGTTCCACTCGCCGGGCGCAAAGGCGACCGAGGTGGTACGCAGCTCGATGTGTGGCGAGTCGATGGCGAGCGGGACCGAGATAGTTGTCCCAGGTGCCGGCGGGGTGGGAAGCGTGAGCAGGAGCGAGAATGCGGTGCCGGCGTCGGTCTCACGAACGACCAGCGGGAGCGGCGGCGCAAAGTCGAGCCGCGGGTCCGAGCCCCATGCCAGCGTGGTAAACGAGACTGGGGTCGAAGCAGCCGACGCGAGACCGGCCGAGCTGGTCACAGCCAGCCGCGCGGTGTAACTGGTCGACCCGAGGAGGCGGAAGAACGGATCGCCGCCCGACGACGCCACATACTGGGACGGCCAGCCGGACGAGATGACGGTGAGCTGGCTGACGGTGAGCGTTCGCGAGCCGATGCCGTCGACAGAGATGGTGACGTTGGCGAGCGAGGCGAGCGTGCCACCGAGCGCGTCAGGCGAGTTGATGGTGAAGCTCAGCTCGACGTAGGTCTCTCCAACTCCGGCGACCGCAACGCTGGTCGGCGCAGCTGGGATGCCGGGCGCGGTGGCGCCGTCAGCAGTGACGGCGGCCGACGTGAGGCCGGCATCTGAGGTGGCTGTCGCCGTGACGGTGTACCCTGTGCCCTGAGCAAGGCCGGTAAAGGTGGTCGAGAACGGCGCAGACGCCGGCAGCGTCTGCGAAGTTACGACGCCCGATGCGTCGACAAGGACGAGCGTGACGTTGTCGAGTGCAACAGCGGCGCCACCAGAAAAGGCTGGGAGACTCCACGTGGCGGCAAGCGTTGCGGGGGTACCGACTGGCGCGGGCGCCGACGACGGGCTCAGCGAGAGCAGCGGAATTGCTGACGGCGGCGCCACAGGAGTTGTGAACGCAAGCGGGGCCGAAGCGTGCGAAGTGACGCCGAGCGAGTTGTGCGTGGCAAGTGTGAGCTCGTAGCGAGTGCCCGGAACGAGGGCGTGGAGACGCCAGGGCTTGGCCGCCGGAAGGACGAAGGCGACGGGCGTGTAAGGCGCGTCCGGGCCATCGAAGCGGGTGAGGCTGGCGTTGTAGGCGGCGACGTGGGCAGAAGCAGCACCGACGGCGAGAGGTGGCACAAAGTCGAGGTCGGACGAGACGGTGTGCGGGTCTGTGGCGAGCGCTGGGGCGATAAGCAACGACGAAACGAGCTCGAGTAGGCCTGGTGGGTCCGGCGGGCCGACTGGCGTGACAACCACGAGCGGCGGGGTGGAGAACGGCGAGAGCAAGCCGGCCGAGTTGAGGGTGGATAGGCGGATGGAGAAGGTGGTGCCGGGCAGGACCGAGAGGAACAGCGTAGCCGAGGTGGCGTCGTCTGGAGTAACAGCAACGACATCTGCGCCTGCGGCCGGACCTTCGGTAGCAACATATGCGATATGATAGCCGGCGACTGCGAGCTGTTCGCCGCCGCCAAATCCTGTCTCCACGGGCGCGTTCCACTGCAACGAGATGGCGCGCGGAGCCGGCGGCGAGGCGATGGCGAGATCTGTGGGCGGATCAGGCGACGATGGCGAAGTAGCGGCCGAGACCGAAGGCGAAGGCGGCGACGACTTGCCTGCTTCCGTCATGGTAACAACTGTGAGGTCGTAGTTCCAGCCCGGCTGAAGGCCCGTGACGGTGTGGGAGGTGAGCGAGGGCGAGGCGAGGAGGACCGAGACCGGGGAGGGAGCCGCAGGAGAAGGCGGAGGAGCGGCGAGAGCGGTGGCGGCGATACGGAAGCCAGCAATGGGCGAGGGAGGAGCACCCGTGTATGTCGGCAGCTGCCACGAGAGAGAGACAGACTCGGCAGACGAGCCAGTCACCGCCAGCCCTGACGGAGGGTCAGGGAGGGAGCCAGCTGCAGAGGCCGAGCTGGTGAGGAGGAGGAGAAGGAGGAGGACGGGGCATGTGGGCCACCATACCCGCATGCTTGGAGGGGGTAGGAATGTGGGGGAGGGGAGGGGGAGGGAGAGAGAGAGAGAGAGAAGGTAAAAGGTCGTGGTTCTGTGCGCGGGGGGCGGAGGGTGTGGTGCCTGTGCGCGCCAAGGGTGGCATGGGCGACAGACCGAGTTTGGCGCCAAAATACGAGAAATGGCGCCAAAATATGGTGGCGCCAAAAATGTTAAACGTCACGTGAGGATGAACCATAAATTCAAGGAGAGGCTTTGATGGTGGCTGTGGCTGTGGCGAGGTGGCGAATGTTCCAGAAGAGTGAGGCGAGGCGCGGCATGTTGCCAAACGTGGCGGAGGGGGGGGGGGGGGGGGGACAAGGGCCACATACAGGGGACCGGGTGATACCTGACCACTTTTATTCCATTGTACACCATGTCTCGTAACCGTCGTCGTCGCTGTGTGGCTTGCTCGCGGGCTGTGGCGCCCGAGGGCTTTGCCAAGGACATGCTCCTTGCCGAAGCCGATGTCCGTGTCTGTCTCAAGTGCCAGGGGCAGGGCCAGGGGCAGGGCCAGGGCCAGGGTCAGGGGCAGGGCCAGGGGCAGGGCCAGGGGCAGGGACAAGGCATGGGGGCGGGTATGGGCCAGATGGCTACGCGCGGATCGGTGGAGGAGCACGAGGCGGCTACCATGCGGGCGCAACAGGAGGCTGACTATCAGGCGGCGGCTCGGGCGCAGCAGCAGGCCGATTACGAGGCGGCGGTGGCGGCAGAGGCGCAGGCGGCGGCTCGGGCACAGCAGCAGGCCGATTACGAGGCGGCGGTGGCGGCAGAGGCGCAGGCGGCGGCTAGGGCGCAGAAGCAGGCCGATTACGAGGCGGCAGAGGCGGCGGCAATGGCAGAGGCCGAGGTGGCCGGACGGGCAGCAGCGATGGCCCGGGCACAGGCCGAGGCCGAGGCCGAGGCGCAGGCGCAGGCGCAGGCGCAGGCGCAGGCCGGCGCAGGCGCAGGCGCAGGGCCTGGGGCTGGCGCGGGAGGCTCTCTGGTGGAGGCGCAGGAGGAGACGACGATGATGCGGTTCCCAGGGATGCAGACCGCGTTTGCGGCGCGCGCCGAGGCCGATCCACAGCTGTCCGAGGCGAGCAAGACCATTGCCGCCAACACGTTTGTGACGGGCTACGAGCAGAGCGCCGACGGGCGGTTCCGGATCGAGTTTACCACCTTTGGGCGCGGCGACAAGGCGGTGCAGTTTGACGCTGGTTGGGTGCCGATGCCATGGGAGGAGGCCAGCGAGGTGCTTCCGGACCCGTCTGCACTCCAGGGCCGCGTGGTGCGGGTCCGGCCGAACCCGGCCATTCCCTTCCGCCCGGTCTTTGGCACGCTGATGGACAGCAAAGACGCGTGGGCGGTGCCCGCGCCCGAGGGCGCGTGGGGCCTCATCCTCGCCACGCTCGACCTGGAGGGTCTCGTCGCACCCGAAGACCTCGTCCAGTTTGTGGCCTTCCTCAACGACTTTCCGGTCCGCGGCTTTGTCTCGCTCGACGACATCGCGCCGTTCCTCTCCGAGCACGAGCACATGGCTGTTGTCCAGCAGCTCCAAGGCCCACAGTAGCCGCTGCAGGCGGTCCTCGCGCACGTCGGCCAGGCACCGCGCCACGGCTTTGGGAGCAAGTAAACCGGCAGATGTCGCCACACACACTCGACTCGCCAGAGTGAGCCATGTGGACAGCGAGTGAGCAGCTGGCCCAGTACCAGCCGGCTGTGGTCTGGTTGCTGTATGTCTGCGGCATGCTCGTCATTCCGCTCCACGTGTGGTACCCGTGGCTGGCAGAGCATGTCCAGCGCGGGTACGACGGACCGCCGTGGTTTGCCATTGCCCTCGTCGCCCTCTGGCTCCCCGCCATTGTCTCGCTGGTGGCCATGCGCGCAGGTACGGATGGATGGGGGGGGAGGGGTACGGACTCATCGGGAAAGGGACGGCTGACCGTGGGCGTGATGGCGATCTCATCTGATGCGATGCTGTGCTGTGACCCCGACGCGACGGATGCCGTGACGGGTGCTGTGCCGGATGTGGTGGTGGCTGCTGTGGCGGACACTGCTGTGTTGAAACGCGTGACGGATCCCGTGGCGGATCCCGTGGTGGATCCCTGCCATCGCCGCCTCTGCCACCATCGCCGTATCAGTCATCCTCACCGACCCGGGCTACCCGCCACCCAACTACAAGCAATCTTCCAAACGATGCTCACGCTGCAAGGTGGGCAAACCGCCACGATCGCACCACTGCTCGACGTGCAACCGATGCGTGCTGATGATGGATCACCACTGCGGCTGGCTTGGAGTATGCATCGGTCACGCAAACCGCAAGGCCTTTGCGCAGATGCTGGTGTGGATGCTGGCTGCCATCTCCATCCTTGTCGCCGTCTCGTGGCTCCGCGTCTACACTTGGCTCATTGTCCGCCTAGGCGACTACCGTGATGCCCCGGCCTGGCACCGCGCCGTCGACTTGCGGATTCTGCCATCACAGACCGGCTCGGCCGAGCTGGCTCTCCTTGCGCTCGCCGCCACCGTCTACCCGCTGGCCGCGCTTGGCATCGCCTTGCTCCTCACCGCCCAGCTCCGCAACATGTGGCGGGGCGTGACTCAGATCGAGTCGTGGGAGCTGGCTGCAGCCACTGAGGCTGCCGCAGCCATGCCGGGCTGCCCTACGCCTTACTTTCCTTACGCTGCGCCGTCGGGCATGGCCAATCTGCGCGCCGTGCTTGGCCCGCTCCCGCTCTTCTTCCCCATCCATCTCTCGGCCCCAGTCTACGGCTCTGGCGTCGTCTTTACCAAGCATCCGCCACCATCGCCCACACACGCCGACATGTACACCATGTAGCTAGTCGCCCCCCTCCCCCCTTTCTCTACAAATTCGGCGCCTCATAGCCCGGAATGACATCGGCGCCGTCCGAGTTCTTGATCAGCGCCGTCTGCGCGTCGCCACTCGGCGCGTCCTCCAGCTGCAGCGGCAGTGCTGGCGACGTGTCATGGACAAGGACCCAATACATGCAGCCTGCAAACGGAAAGAGGAGCATACTCACCAGAAACACGATACACACAGCCTTGCCTGCGTTGCTTCCGGCCTTGACTGCCCCCACCGCAAAGCCGACCATAGCTCCCACGTAGAGGCACGCCATCGCTCCAGCCCCCGCCACCATGGCCCTGCTCACCTCTTGACTTCCACTTGCCAGTCCTTGTCGCGCATCGACGGGCGACCGCTGCGCCGCCTCGACCTCGCCCATGAACGCATGCGTATCATACACCGAGCTCCGTCCTGACACCGACATGCTTTCGCTGATAGCGATAGTTGTCGTCAGAGTGATGTCCACCGCACGTTCGTCTCAGGAGCAAGTACTCTGTCCACGCTGCGGCGATGTTGTTGCCACGATGCCCGATGCGATGCTGTTGATGTCGATGACGGCTCGAAGTCTGCCAATTGATCAATGGCCAACGTTCCAACAATCGATGACCCTCGCCAGCCAACCACCTTCTCAATCCTCGCCTGCGGTAGACACACGGACGCCACAACAACACCACTTGCTACAGATACCAGCCACCACACACCTCGTGCGCTTGTCGAGTTGGGTGCGTGCAAATGGGAGAGGTGCCCCAAACAAGCACGCGCCACCTCCGCCCTCTCGCCGCGCTTGCCAAACAGGGTCCCTCTCTGTCCCGTCTCGCTTTCCTCCATTTGTTCCGACTGTGGCCATTTGTTCCGATCAGCAGCAGCGTCTACGGCTCTACGACGACGAACTCCTGGCTGAAGACGGGCGTGTCGATCGCGACGATATGCCGCTGCTGGACGACGAGCCGAGCAGCGAGGTGGTTGATGACATGGTCGAGGACTCTGGCGAGCGGCGTGTGACCGAGCCTGCGTCACCAAACGCGTCGCGCGAGTACCGCCCGCCGCGGACACTTAACCCAGTCGCCTCCGACTTTTCCAGCAGCGCGTAGTTGGACCAGTTTGCGAGCGCCGTGGCAATCGGCGATGGGAACTCGGCCGTCTCGCCACCGGGCTTGCCTGTCGCCAGCACCAGTGGCGTCCCGGTCAGCGACTCCTTGAGCACGTAGGTACCGTAGATCGGCGACGACGCGCCGCCTGTCCACAGCCAGGCACCTTTGCGCGACGGCGATGCGCCGGCGCCGAGCAGCAGCAGCACCATGTCCCGCGATTCGCGAAGAACCGCCAAATGCAACAGCGTGCCTGAGATGAGGAACTTCTGCTCCGAGAACCGCCAGTCGTGGGCACCCGTGCCGCCGCGGGAACCCGTGCCCTGGCGGCGTCCTCCCGCCGTGACGGATACACATCAAAGGCTGTCGACTGCGTATGAGCCGACATGTGCTGGTAGCCACCAGTGGCGGTGTGCAGGATCTCGACGTGCTTCCATCCATCGGTAGCCGTCGTCACATACCGCTCCCGTCCACGGAGCCTTCCGCGCGTCACTGCTCTCCGCTCGTACTCTGACGAGAACTGCAGGGCGGCCGAGGCCGAGACAGCCCGACCGCCGCGGGCCAGGATGGCTGCAGCCCGCTCTACATCGCCTCGGTTCACCGCGTCTTCCAGATCGCCTTGACGTTGTCCGAGAGCAGCTGCTCCGTCCGCGAGTTGGTGATGTTGACGTTGAAGACCCGCGTGCCGAGGAAAGTCGGCGTGAAGAGGAGCGTCGGGACGAGGCGACCACGGTCGACAAGCTCCGCACGGAGCGTGCAGGTCACCACGCGCACCGCCGGCTTGTCCACGCACGAGCCTTCGAGCAGGACCGCCGAGACGTAGGTCACATCCTCGGGGTACTCCACGTTGAGCACCAAGTCCTTCGCCGGGTTCCGCCCGCCATTGACCACCACGTCGCCACGGATCTCCATCGTTCCACCGCGCGGCGACGGGACAGGGCCGTACGACGTGGCGAGCGCCACGTTGGTCGTCTTGTCCAGCAGCTCCGAGCCAAACACCACGTTGTTCGAGGTGTCAAAGTCGGGAATGCCGGTGTTTGTCACCGCAACTTGTGCGCGGATGGTGTCCGCCGCCGTGAACGGCGCCTCGACGAGAACATCGATGCTCATCTCTCCGCCGGCCAGAATCTGCGGCCACGTGCACGTCACGTTGGCGGCGGCGCCCGACACCACACACGTCACGCCGTTGGCCGACTGCGCCGTGAGGCCAGTCGGCGGCACGCCGTACACGGCCGGGATATGGAAGACCGTCGTTGCACCTGCCGGAATGTCGGACGCCGACGAGCCGGCCTTGAGGCCGATCGACCAGCGGACAGGCACCTCGGGAATCATGTACAGCGGGCGGTTGTTGCCGTCGAGCAGCCGCGACGGCGGCTGCAGCGAGACACCGGCGTCGACCGCAAAGTACGAGTTGACCACAACAGCTGCATTGTTGTCGTGCAGGTTCTCCTCGAGCTCAAGCGTCGTCTGCGTCGTGTTCATCAGCACCGGAATCGGCGCGTCGGACGAAGACATCGTCTTGAACCGGTAAAAGACCGACCGCGCTTCGAACCGAGGCGCGTCAAACTTGCACGAGACCACATAGTTGGCCTGGTCCCACACGCACGCCGGTGAGAACGAGGACGGCTGCGGCGCAGAGAGGAGGTACTGGATGCCAGTAGGCACCGTCAGGTTCGCCTCTACTCCAGCACACACCACCCGGCCGATGTTCTGGAACGTCGCAACCAGATTGAGGCCCTCCGAGCCGGCAACCACAGACGTCGGCGACGCAATGAGGTTGACCACAAGGTCGCACGTCTGCGTCACGTTGTATGCCTTGGTCACCGCCACATCGTTGGCCGAGTTCGAGTCGTCCGAGTCGGTCGTCACGGTAAAGGTCTGCACGTACTGGTTGTTGGTCACCAGCGACGTGATGCCGTCGAGGACCTGAAGCGTGTACGTGACGTTAAACTCCTCGCCGGACCGGAGCCGCGGAATGGTGCACGTCGACGCGCCGCCGCATGCCACGGTGTGGGTCGGCGACGTGTCCTGGGCCACCACCGAGTCGTAGAAAAACGCCGACGTCGGCATGTTCGACGACAGCTGCACGTTGTACGCCGTCACCATCGCAGGTGCCGCGCGGACAACAACGACATACTCGATAAAGCCATCGAGGATGACAGAATTCGCCTCGGGCGGCTCCGACACAATCTGCACCGAGATGTCGACCGGCGCCGTGAGGCTAAACGAGTCCGAGCCGGTGGCGCCGTCCTCGTCCACCTCATCGGCGACAACCGAAAAGGTCACCGTCCGGGCCACGTTGGGCGTGTCGACGGTCGTCGAGAACGTGTACGTGATCGTGCTGGGCGTGGGGCTGACCGGAATCGCGTTGAGCGGGCAGGTTGAGACCATAAACGTAGGCGCACCAGACTTGGGCGCCAGCGTGCACGCGCCGGCGAGGAGCGCGCCCGACGGTGCATTGAGCGAGAGGCCCTCGGCGGTCTCAAACTCAAACGTGGCGACGCCGTTGTTAGCCACCGAAGCGCCGTTGTTGCGGAAGGAGGCCGTGACCGTCACCTGCGCCGGAACGGCAACAGACGCAACCGGAGCGACGACCGAGGTCACCTCCAGGTCGGCCATCGGCAGGCCGCGGAGCATGATGACACGGCCGACAGCCTGGGTAGCCATGCCCGACGCGTACCAGAACGGATGCGAGACAATGAGGTCGTTCCACGAGTCACCGTCAATGTCGACAGCCGAGACCATGGCACGACCAAACATGCCGTTCTCTTCAGGCATGGTGATGGCCTGCGCCGGCGTGGCGCCAAGGAAGCCGGTCACCGAGTCGCAGCCGCGGAACACGTAGACCGCGCCCTCGACGTTGTCGCCGGTGTTCGGCGCACCGATGACCACGTCCGGGCACCCGTCTCGGTTGAGGTCACCAGCAGGCGCAATCGCCTCTCCAAACTGGCCGTAGATGGCCGGGCCGGCCACCATCTGCGCAGCAGTCGTCGACGAAAGACCCGAAGCCGAGCCCGCGTACACGTACACGGCGCCGTCGTTGCCAGCGTTGACCTGGCGGAACGGCGCGCCCACAAGCAGGTCCATGAACCCATCACCGTTGACGTCGGCTGCGGCGAGGCCGCGGCCAAAGCCCGAGTTAAACGACGGGCCAGTGACAGCCCAGCCGGGCGTGGTCGACATCGTGGTGCCGGTCGTGCCGGGATAGACCAGGACGCGCCCGGTGTACCCGATGCCGCCCGACTGCTGCGTGTCCGAGTGGCGCGGCGCGGCAACAACAAGGTCGACACGGCCGTCACCGTTGAGCAGGTCAGCACGGGCATAGAGCCGGTTGCCAAACATGCCAAAGCCTTCGGCACCACGACGCGAAGACTGCGGGTTCTGCAGCCGCGTGTCATCAACAGTCGTACCAAAGTTGGACCGCGGGTTGTTGTAGATGTAGACGTAGCCCTCGCCACCGTACGGGGAGCCAAGGAGGTGGCGGCCGACAGCGACGCCGCCGGACCCGGTCAGCGTCGCACCGATGGCCACCGCGGAACCGATCTGCCCAGCGTTGTTCCAGCCCAGGCGGTCGCTCATCGGGTTCTCCTGGGCGTTGCGCCAGCGGCAGCCACCGGCACCCGAGCACGCCGAGCACGTCCGGGTGTGGGTGATCGTCGTTGTGTTGATTGTCCGCTCAAGCGTGGCCGTGTAGACCGAGCCGGTCGACGGCCGCGGGAGCGTCGAGTCGGGCGCCGAGACCTCGCCGTTGACAATGCCCAGCCAATGGCCCGAGACCGGGTCGCGGACGCGCAGAGCGTCCGAGGCATCGTTGACCCGCTCGACAACCGAAAAGTCCCATGAGGCGTAGAGCGTCGGCGACGGCGCCGGCGCGCACCCGATCGAGTCGGCAATCTGCGTCGCAGACCGGAACTCGTTCCACATGCGGACAAGCGAGATCTCAGAGTCCTCCAGCGAGTTGGAAGCCGAAGTGTAGCGGTAGCGGTAGCCGTTGTTAAGCCGGCCGGCGACAAGGAACGAGCCAACGCCACCGAGCGAGCCGGTTGTCGTCGTGCCTGACGCAACCTGTGCGCCATCAACGTACACAATGGTCTGGCCTGACGAAGCGGTCCGCCACGTCACCGCAATGTGATGCCACATGCCGTCGGCGACGTTAGCACCAGTGTTGAGGTTGGAGCCGCGGAAGCGAGCCCTAAGCGCGTTGGGGTCGTACAGCCGGAACGCGTCCGAGTGCGACGACGAAGCGTAGTGCGCGAGCGAGCCGACCGTGTCGGTTCCACGGTAGAAGAGCTCAAAGGTGAGCGTGGAGGTCGGCCATCCGGCGCCGACCTCGGTGTGCCACAGGAAGCCCGAACCAAAGGTCACGTCGTCAAAGCGGATGAACTGGCCGACGTGCCAATGGCAGCCCGACGAGGGGATGCCGATCGAGGTCACGGCAATCGACTCGGAGATGAGCGTCTCGACGCGGGTCTCGACTGAGGTCGTCTCGGAAATTGTCTCGCGGTAGACGCCCGAGACGGTGCCGAGCGACTGCGGGATCCCGGTGTCGAGACGAACGCCCCAACCCGGGTACGAGACCGGCGACGAAATGACCGTGTCGACCACGGTAGAGTCGACGCAGCTCGCCTTGCACGAAGTTGAGCAGTGGTCGTCGCGGTAGAGGAAAGCCTCGCCACGGTAGCCGTTGTCGTTCGAGCCACCGGCCTGCGGCGCGCCGACAACAAGGTCCATGTAGGCATCGCCGTCGGCGTCACCGATGTCGAGCGAGACGCCAAACGAGGCGCGGATGACCGCGTCCCAGTGGCTGTAAGACGACGGGAGCTCCAGATGACCGTCGGCCACCGTCTCAAACGAGTTGGACGTGCCCATGACAAGCGTGACGCGCCCGGCGTCAAGTCCACGCCGCGTATCGTACGCCGGCGAGCCGATCGCGAGGTCCATCTCACCGTCGGCGTTGAGGTCTCCCATCGCAAGCGAGTAGCCAAACGACTCACGGTGCTGGGTGCCGGTGATCTGCCACGACGGCGTCGACGCAAACGGATCAATGAAAAGCGGGTAGGCGACGCTGCCGGTGGCCGGGAGCGTCACCTCGTACGCCAACGTAGCGCCGTCGTCTGAGCCCACAAAGCGGGCGGCGAGCGGCGTGCCGTCGGCGTCAAAAGCTACAGGCGCAGAAAGCTCGAGGAGGACAGCGTCTGCGGCGGAGCGCACGATAAAAGCGCCGGTGTCGGCGTCGACAGAGCTCGACGCCACAGCCTGAGACGTCGTAACGTCAAAGGTGAGCGAAAAGGTGGTGCCCGGCGCCGAAGGGCCGGTCAGGAGCTTGAGCGAGTGCTCGAGCGCACCGACCTGCTTCGCCGTCTCGAGCCACTGCTCGGCGACGACAGAGACCTTGGCCACATCGGGTGCGACCGTGGCGTAGGTGAAGACGTGCGACATGAGCCGCGCGTCGCCGTTGGACCCACCCAGGGCGCACTTGAACGGCGCGTCCGACGCGCCATGGCCCGGCGAGAGGCGCGCTTGGCGGGTTTGGAGCGAGAGGCGAACGCCCCACGCAGGGGTAGCCGAGTCCAGGGCTGCGGCAAAAGTCACGGCCGGACCAGCAAGGAAGCCGGTGAGGCGGCCCGCAGCAAGCGGGAAACGCCCAGAAAACTTGGCATCAATATCGCGGTGCGGCGCGACAACAGCGGCAGCCTTTCCGGTGGTACCGGGCACACACTGCCGCAGAGGCGACCCAAGGACACCACCCACAACCGTGAGTGCTGCCACAAGGGCCACAAGTTGGAGCACAACGACCTTCATGCCGAGGCTCGAGGTCGAGGACAAGTGGAAGGTGACTCAAGAACAAACGTTAAAACAAGATCAAAGTCGATCAAGTGGCGCGTTGGAGCCAAACGCGTGCCGAATCGATCAAAAAGTGGGTGTTCCCAGGAACGAAAAAAGCGTTCAAAGGGCCGACGACGAACGAACGGTAAGGCGAGCGCGGGACGGCTGGGGTTTTTTTGCAAGGAACCGACGAGTTCGGGTGTGGGGCAGAGGAGAGGGGTACGCAGCAAGTGGGAGAATACACAAGCAGCGGAGAAGAAAGGGGAGGGCGTGTGTTGGCCTTCGACAAAGCCTAGAGAGTGGGTATAGGGTGGGAAGATGGAGGAGGGAGGGGGGGGGAGGGGGGGGGGGGGCGAGGCGAGGGTGGTGGAAGGTTTTGGGGGGAATGTCGAGTGTCGTTCGCCTAGCATGGCCAATATCGCTGCTGCCTTGCCTCATTTCCCGCAATTGCGTCATCTGGCCCATTTTGGCCGCCCGACTCCCCCCGTTTCGGGGGAATTATTGGGCGCCTGCTTTTCAACGAAATGCAAACACTTTGATGTCTGATTGGGCAACGTTCGGAGCGTGTTTGTTCGTTACTGTTGGCAATTGCGAACCTTCCTCTCGCAGCGACCATGAACTGGACATTGGCCGCCGTGCTAGTTGTTCTTGCCTTTGCGGCACAGACGAGTACGTCCACACGTGGTAGAAGAGAGGCTTGCCACCGTCACCACCCTGTGCAACAATAGAATGCACGAGTGCTGGAATGTATGGTGGCTGGCGAGGTGGCCGCATGCCCGCTACGCCCAACACGGGCACGCCGGAGGCAGGCTGTGTGGCGCGGTTGGTGGCTGGCGGCGCGAGGCTTGGTTTTTGGCGACGGTGATGGGCCAACGAACGCGTGCCGACGGACCGCGGTTGGGTGGCCGGTGTTGCCGGCTTGTACAGGGGAGGGGGGGGGGGGGGGGGGAGGGGAGGGGGTAGGGGGGTAGGGTGGGTGGTGGAGAATTGGGTGGAGGGGGCAAGGGAGGAAAGGAGGAAAGGAAGGGGGGGGCGGGGGGGGAGAGAGAGACGGCGGCAAGGAACGCGAAGGGGCAAGTCAAAAACGCCGAACGCTTGTTTGCCAATGTCTTTTTGACGACTCGGACGATTATGGTGTTCCATGTTTTTTGACGCCAGCCGAAGCGACGAGAACGACTCACAGACGACATGTGGGGGGGGGGGGGACAGGCGAGGGGGCCGACTGCACGAGCTACACATCGTGCTCGGCTTGTATTTCTAGTGCCGACCAGTGCGGATGGTGCTTTACGCCCGGATCGGCCGGATGCCAGGCGGCGTCGACGTCGACGTGTGCGGCGCCGGACTTTCTCAACCCTATGTCCGAGGTGCAGTCGCAGTCGACGACGTCGAGTGTGATGACGCCGACGGACGTCAAGGTCTTCCTTCGACTCAACGACCCGCTTTCGTTTGTGGTGACGGTGACACCCGGGCCGATTCCGCTCGACCTTGTGCTTGTGGAGGATCTGTCGGGCTCGATGTCTGATGACGTGAACACACTGCGTGCGCTTGCGCGTGACATGGTGACGCGTGTGCGGACTGAGATTCAGGCCGACACCAACTTTGGCATTGCCGGCTTCATTGACAAGCCGGCCGAGCCGATTGCGTGGAACCGCGACTGCAACACCGAGTCGCCGCTGGCCAACCAGGACTGCTGGAACTACGAGTACATGGGCTGGCTGGCAGCGGCTTCGGACGAGAACCTGTTCTTTGACGCGCTGGAGAACTCGCTGGAGAACCATGGCAACAAGGATTGGCCCGAGTCGATGTCCGAGGGCGCGTTCCATGCTGCGGTGTGCACGGCCCGGTCCGGATGGCGGTCAAACTCGCGCCACATCATGCTCATCTCGACGGATGCCGACTTTCACATTGCCGGCGACTCGGAGCTTATCGGCGTGTACAACCCGCACTCGCGTCTATGTGAGGATGCCGTTGGTGGCGATGGATACGGCCCGGGCATGGCTGAGGACTACCCGAGCGCGTCGCTCATCCGTGATGCGCTGCTGCGCCAGAACGTGGTCCCGATTTTCGCGGTGACTGCTGGTGACGGTGGCAACTCGCGGTTCGACAACATTCAGCTGTACCAGGACATTGTGAACGAGTGGGGCTTTGGCTTTGTCTACACCCTCGAGTCCGACTCGTCGAACATCATTGACGCCATTGTGACGGCGTACACGGTGACAGCCGAGACGGTGACCCTCATCGAGGCTGCTGACACCCGCGACTGGGTCAAGTCGATCACCCCGACCGGCGGCTACCAGAACGCGCTCCTCGGCGTGGCGTACCCACTGACGGTCAACATGCTCGCCTCGCACGGTGACGAGAACGTGGTGGAGCAGATTCTGCTCACCTCGTTCGGCTTTGGCTCGGTCAACATCAACGCCACGACGGTGTACGATTGCGATTGCTCGGCCGCGTTGTGCCTGGAGACTGGCGGGCAGCAGTGCAACGGACAGGGAACGTGCGAGTGCGGCGTGTGCACCTGTGCGTCGACCAACTTCACTGGGCCTGGCTGCGAGTGTGACGTCAACGCGCCGTGCGACCCGCCGTGCGTCAACGGCGAGTGCGTGTGCGGCCAGTGCGTGTGCTCGGACGGCTGGAAGGGCGACACGTGCGAGTGTGACTCCAAGCCGTGCCAGGGTGGCGGTAACTGCAACGGGCATGGTGTGTGCGAGTGCGGTGTGTGCAACTGCACGACCGGGTGGACCCAGAGCGACTGCTCATGCACCCTCTCGCCGTGCCCAGGCACGCCTGCCTGCTCGGGTAACGGCCTCTGCACGCCGTGCGGAACGTGCGAGTGCCAGGCCGGCTGGACCCACCCGCCGCCGCCTGCCCCGCAGGACTGCTCGTGCTCGACCATCCCGTGCTTCTGCTCGGGCCATGGCAACTGCGAGTGCGGGTCGTGTGTCTGTGAGGCGAACTGGATTGGCTCGGACTGCTCGTGCAACAACGTGTCATGCCCGATTGATCCGGTCACCGGCACCGAGTGCGGTGGTGGACAGGAGTGTGTGTGCGGCGAGTGCGTGTGCGCCGAGGGCTTTACCGGCCCGTTCTGCAACTGCTCGACGAACCTGTGCCCGACGACCGGCAACGGCGCGTGCAACGGGCATGGCTCTTGCGAGTGCGGCGAGTGCACGTGCGAGTCCGGCTTTGGTGGCATTGCCTGCCAGTGCGATGCCTCGCTCCCGTGCCCAGGCTCGCCGCAGTGCTCGGGCCATGGCGTGTGCGACCGGACGGACCAGTGCGGATGCGTGTGCGACAACGGATGGACGACAGCGCCCGACGGGACCGAGGACTGCTCGTGCTCGACGACGCCGTGTGCGACCTCGTGCCAGCCGCCGTTTGGTAACTGCGAGTGCAACAAGTGCACGTGCAACACGACGTACATTGACTCGCTGCCGTGCACGGTCGACTGCGGCGCCGGCGAGTGCGTCAAGGTGGTGGACAAGGACTGCGGCATGACGATGCAGTGCTCGTGCCCGAACGACCCGGCGAACCCAGTGCCGGTCACGCCCGGTGAGTGCCCGTGCATGCAGGACGCCGAGGGCAAGGACCTTTGCGGTGCCGCCAACTGCTTCGAGGCCAACTCGGTCAACTGCACTGCCCGGTGCGGCGTGTGCGAGTGCAAGCCCGGTGTGATCGGCGATTCGTGCTTGTGCGACCCAGGAACGGAGGCACCGGCCTGCGACTCGCCGTGCCTCAACGGTGGGTCGTGTGTGCCGTCGGCCGGCAAGCGCGACCCGGTGACCGGCGCGCTCATTGCCGGCTGCGTGTGGTCGTGCCAGTGCGTGCCGCCGTTCTCGGGCCCTTCGTGCGCCGACTGTGACGTGACCAACCTCGACTGCCCGCTCGCTTGCCGTGCCCAGACGTGTGGCGACTGCTTCCTCGACAGCGGCTCGACCGACCCGCGTCTCCAGGAGTGTGGGTGGTGCGTGAGCGACTCGGGCAACTCGTCGTGCATCAAGCGCGCCGAGTGCTCGGCGAGCAACGGCGTCGTCGTCGACGCCTGTCCGGTCGCCCCGACTCCGGCGCCGACCCTCCTCGAGAACAAGTCGGTCTTCTACGGTGGCATTGCCGCCGCAGCTGTCCTCATCCTCGCCATCCTCGCCATGATCATCTACAAGATCTTCATCTGGAAGCGCGACAAGCAGCTGTGGGCCAAGTTCAACGCTCAGCAGGATTGGGGTCTCGACGCCAACCCGCTCTACAAGGATGCGTTCGACCAGCACGAGAACCCGATCTACGCTGAGAACGCCGATGTCGACGACCGCGGCGCAGCGTTCTTCTGATTTTGCCGCTCGTCTCCTCTCCGACTCCTCGACTCGCCTGGCCCTGTCTCTGCTGCGCGCCCACGCCCCTCCCACCTCCCCACTCTTCTCCCCCCTCTCGCCTCGCTCGCACTTGCCATATTTTGACAACACGTGCGCTTGCAAAGCAGACGGCTGTCGGGTCCTGGAAATGAACGCAACATCTTCTTTCGTCACCTACGACGCCGGCTGCGGGTCCGGCACCGACTGCGTCTGCTGGCGCCGCCGGACGGCTGAGGCTGTCGACGAGGCAACCGATCCATAGGCGGTGTCGGCAGCGGCGCAGGCCAAGGAAAAGGCGGCGGCGGCGGCTTGGACTGCCGAGTACTGCATGGCAGCAGCAGAGACCGAGGTGATGGCAGAGTCGAGCGAGGCCGCCGCCCGGTTGACCGCCGGAGTGAGGCCGAGCGCAGTGTCGACGCGGCCAATGCCGGCGTCAACAGCCAACGCCACCTTGTTGCCCGACACGCTGACAGCGGCGAGCGAGGTCGAGAGCGCCGAGCCAAGCCGGACGTGGTCAGCGTCAAAGGCGCGGGCGCGGGCAACGGCGCCCGATCCGACAACATACCCCGCTGCAATCATCTCGGCGAGGATGCACGACTTGGTCTTGGCAGGAGCGGATGTCGCACTCGCCGGCTCGGATGTGGAGGCCATCGAGGCACTGGCGCTGGCGCCGGCCTCGGCCTCAGCCTCGGCTTCGGCCTCATCCTTGTCCTTGGCGCCGCTGACAAGCACCACGCCTGGCGACGTCGGGGTGAGAGCAGTTACCGAGATGGCCGAGTCGACGATGGAAGCATTGGAGAGGAGCAGGGCGGTGGTGAAGCCCGAGTTGGCTTCAAAGACGACTGCCGCCGAGGCCGTGGCCGGTGGGTCTGTGGCCGGGCTCATGGCAAACGCCTCGATGGTGCCACAGTAGGTGAAGAACGTCTTGATGTTGGCCTCGGTGGCCTTTGCCGAGATGTTGGTCACCAGCGCTGTGCGGGCGAGCGCAGATTCTTCGAGCTGCACCATGTCGGTGTCCGCGATGATCATGCCCAAGCCCATGTCGGTGTCCGCGATGACCATGCCCGTGTCCGTGTCCGCGATGACCATGCCCGTGTCCGTGTCCGCGATGACCATGCCCGTGTCCGTGTCCGCGATGACCATGCCCGTGTCCGTGTCCGCGATGACCATGCCCGTGTCCGTGTCCGCGATGACCATGCCCGTGTCCGTGCCCATGATTCCCATGCCCATGCCCATGCCCATGCCCATGCCCATGCCCATGCCCATGCCCATGCCCATGCCCATGCCCATACCCGCCCCCTTCCATGAGTGTTACGCAACAGAAGCCCCTTCACCTCGCCCTAGCCCATACCCATACCCATACCCCCCCTCCCCACCCCCCCCCATCCACCCATCCACACATACCGTAATTCCTCCCCACGTGTACATCGACATAGTGGTCGAGTGCAGTGTGTGTGTGTGTGTGTGTGTATGTGCTTATGCTTGTGTGTGCTGGTGCTCTTCCCCCTGGCCACACCTCGGAGCAGAGTGGCATGCGCCAATTTGGGGGACGGGCGATGATAGCCTGATCCGCGTCGGCGGGACTGCACGGATGGCGGTGGGAAACAATCGGAGAGGTGGATATGTGGAGGAGTTGATCAGAGAAATACAGATGGGAGGTAGTGCGCGGGTTAGCACATCGACAGCGCCCACCACAAAAGTCCGCCAAGGAACGCCATGCCGACAAGGCATGCATTGGTGGCCACTGCAACGTCAAAGGCGTACTTGCGCACCCGCTTCAGATCGGCCCACTCGAGAATGACAACGTCGGCCTTGGGAATGGTCAGCTCAAAGTCGGGCGCGCCGTCCTTGCCGGTAAACTTGGACATCGAGTTGGAAATCGCCTTCATGCAGCCTTTGCGCGCAAGCGCAGACTTGACCACCGCAACCTGCTTGTGTCCTGGGTTGTACCACGCCGCCTCGCGCGGGTATGGCGCCACAGGGTACGAGCGGCAGCCCGATGACGCCTTGCGGCACGAGCAAGCAAAAGCCACCACGTCGGTAGCGCCAGGTACCGTAACCGGTACTGCTACATGACTCGCCTTGCTCTTAGTCGACTTGCTCTTGCTCGACTTGGCGAAGCCGGCCCGGTCGATGTGAAGCTCAAACCGCGAGAGATCTGCAAACGGCTTGGACCGCAGCGCGGCAATCTGCACCGAGCTCGTCGCCGCCGGCAGCGGCCCGCGGTAGTACGAATCAGATGCATCGAGTGAACCGAGGAGCGAAAAGTAGATGCTGCCCACAATCGTCGCCACGCCCACAAAGGCAAACAGGTAGCCAAGGAGCGGGAAGAAGCACTCGCCAACGCTGATCCCGCCAGGGTTGCGACGGAATGCAACTACAATGACCAGCGCTGTGATCGAGAACAGGATCGGAAGACCAGCCAGCGGAAGCACGAGGCCAAGCACAAGGCCAATGTCTGTATCAGCCATGTAGTACGACGCGCCCTGCGTCAGCAGGGCTCCTCCCACAAACACCGCCGTGCCCAGGAGGCCCAGCACATTGCCGCTCGACCTCGTCTGCAGGCACCTGCACCCCATGCCGCAACCGCCCTCCTCCTCCTCGCTCGCATCGAGCGCATACGGTACAGCCATGTCGGCAACCTCAACGCTCGGCTCAGCTGCGGAAGAGGCGTCCGCAATGTGTACCACAGGCTGTGGCACCACCCATCCAGTGTCCGATCGCGGTGCCACAAGCTGCAGTGACGCCAGCTTGCTGATCCTCCCAACCCCATTCCGATCTCGCCTCTGGCCTCTTCTTGACGTCGACGAAGCAGCACCCGGGCTCACCGAGGCACTTGCTGGACTCTGTGCATGTCGAGCCGGAGTGAGCGTGTGCGCGCCCAGTGGACGTGGCGACGGCGTCGGCAGATCAGGCAGCCGAATTGATTGGCCGGCGGCAACGAGCGGCGGTGGTGGGGCCACAGGCGTGGCGAGCGTGTGCATTGCCACAGAATGGTCTGGACCATCTCCTGGTGTCGTTGCAGTCACCGCCACGTCATATGAAGGAAGCTCGTCGCCCATATACTCGCCTTCCCAGCACCAGAGATGGTGCTCAAACGCCAGCAGAGTCAAGTGGCGTGTCAGGCACCCGCATCCGGCGCCGTCGCCTCTCTGCTTCCGACCACCGATGCCATTCAGGGAATACTATCAGAGCATGTCGTGGCGAATCAGATGGCATTGGAAGCTTGTTCTGGGTATGGGCAGGAGGAGGAGGGGGGGGGGGGGGGGGGGTCGAGTTGTAGCCGTTGCCTGTCGGCCCGCCGTGGTTGCGGGGTGAGTGCTCCTGTGCGCGTACATGCCACGGCACCATCGTCACCCATCATCACTGCGAAGCCTTGTACGTCGTGTATACGATTGATACTGTTGATCACCCATGTTTGTGCATCTTGCGTTGGCTCTGGCTTGTCTTGATCATACGTGGTGTCCGGTGCAAAGGTGAAGGGAGGGGTGGCCGATCAGAGCCCATGCCTGAGCCCAGGTCATGCCCAACCCAGCCCCACCGCTTTTATGCCCATGACCTGCACCCCCCCCCCCCCCCCAACCCCATCTTCTCTCTCCCCCATATCTGATCTGCCGTGTATGTACGGCATCCATCGCCATCGCCACTCTCCGCCGCCGGCACCCTCCGCCCGCGCACCAATGGCCCCCGGTGCCACGAGGTCACAAGCCGATCGGCGGCATGCGCGGGCTCCGACAAAGCCCCTACCCCCGCCACTTACGCACAGTCCCCACTCGCCCACCGCCACACACACCTCACTTATCTACTTGACGCGTCAGCTGCTCCGCGCGAGGTTGCATGCGTGCTGCACATGCCCTGAGAGTATGGCTCTCGTCGACTCGAGTCGGTCGTCGGGCGGCGGCCGGCAGAGTGGCCGCTGGGCTAGTGGAGACGGCAGCCGTGGCGGAGACGGCGCCAAGTGCTGGGAAGGGGGTGAACGACCGGGCGACGGCGGCCGAATCGGACATGGCTCAAATGATGATGGCGGCCGAATCGGACATGGCTCAAATGATGATGGCGGCCGAATCGGACATGGCTCAGATGATGACGGCGGCCGAATCGGACGTGGCTCAGATAACGACCGCGGCCGCGGGCGATGTTGTCCCGGTGGCGTCGGCGACTGGTCGGTGGTACAGCAGGACAACTGCGATGCCTTTCCATGCGCGAACATCACCTCACCGTGGCACGGTCCTCTGCCGCTTCACCTCTTCGACTGCCGCCCGGCCCCTGTCCACGCCTGAACTGGCTCTGCGATTAGCGGCTGCTCGCCCGCACGACTTTACTCTGCAGTACCCGATCCGGCGCGAGTACTTTCTCGACACGTTTGTCCAGCAAGCACCGGCCCGCATCCGTAAGAGGCGGCACAATGGTGCGCGCTTGGTGGCGGCAGGCGCCGAGGCGCTCGAGAGCAGCATCGCAGAGACTGTGGCCGACTTGGCTGAGTCCCGGCCGCCGCTGCTGGTCTACGTCCACGTCCCATTCTGTGCATCAAAGTGCACGTACTGCAACTTTGCTGTCGACACGCGCCAAACGAGCACACTCCACGCAGCATACGTGCACGCGCTTGGACGTCAGATGGCTGCCCTCGAGGCCATGCTTCCTCCAGACAAGATCCTTGGCGGCATTGACATCGGCGGCGGGACGCCGACGCTGCTCTCAACGTCACTTCTGCGTGAGCTCCTCGATCAGCTCGCGCCACTGCGGGCCCGAGTTGCACCGTCGTTGGAGCACCCTCTCTCAATCGAGACAACGCCGGCCATTGCGTCGGCCGAGCCTGACAAGATGGCAGCACTTGTGGCCGGCAGCGTCGACCGCATCTCTATGGGCCTACAGTCGTCGTCGGCGGCTGTTCTTCGCGATCTCAACCGCGAGGCCCAGGTCGATGCGCCAGCCCGTGCTGCAGACGCCATCCATGCTGCTGGCTTTAAGCGGTTCTCGGTCGACATCATTTTTGGTCTTCCGGACCAGACCATGGAGATGTGGATGGCCGACGTGGCCGCCGCCATCGCCCTCGCACCCGACGCCATCACCACCTACGACTGCCTCTATCGTGGCAAGGGCCGGGTCATGACTCGCCACACCGCCGCCGCCGCGCTGCCGTCGTGGCGCCGCCACTACGGGCCCATGTACGATGCCGCCTACGATGCACTTGCCGCTGCTGGCTACGTCGCTCCATACGGTTCGGTCAACTACTCGCGCCAACCTGGCGAGACCGGCACCTCGGCGTACTTTGAGGCTCGCCTCCGCGATGGCGCCCCCTACATCGGCCTCGGCAATTACGCCTCGTCGCTTCTCGGCGGCCCGCTTGACACATGGGCCTTTGCCCCCTACACCGTCGACGGCTACCTCGCCGCCATTGACGCGGACAACCTCTTCCCCGCCGACTTTGCCTACGCTCTCCCCACTTCCGAGCTTGCGGCCAAGACCGCGCTCCTCCAGCTCACTTTCGGCAGCGTCGACCTCACGCGGCTGGCTCGCTCGCTCGGCTGCGACGTCGACGCCGTCGCCGCCGAGCTCGGTCCGGGCATCGCTGCCGCGTGCGAGTCTGGCTGGCTCGCGCCGGCTGCTCCCGGCTCGAATGTCTTCTCCGTCCAGCACGGCGCGTTCGCCGCCATGCCCTCGGTCCGCGCTCTCTTCCACACCCGCGGTTCGCTGCAGTGGTACCAGGCGCAGCTCCGCGCAACGACGGCGCGATGAAGCTGGAGGCGGATTTACGCGCTGGCGCCGTCGGCAAAGTTGGCGGCAAACGAGGCTGCGCGGGCATAGGACCCGCCCGCGACATGCGGTGTGGTGGCGGTCGACGAGCTTGCCGATGCGGCCGGCGACGAAGACGAAGACGACGGCGCGACGGCCACCCGCGAGATGTGAACCTGCTCGTAGAAGAGGACGTAGACGCCCTCGGGCGAGATGTTGGCCTGCGGCGCAAACGAGACCTTGTCGTCGTCAAACGTGGCCCACACGTCGTTGTTCATCCGGACGTGGGTGATGTAGTGGCCCTTGTGTGCCGTCCGGCCAAGGTGCTCCACGGCGGCAGTAAGCCTGTACTCGCGCGAGATGAGTGACGACTTGAGGCTCTCGGAGCAGAGGTTCTTGGGAATGGTGAGCTCGTGCTCAAACTTGATCGGCCGCACAATCTTGATCGGCCCGCCGGCCTTGTTGTAGGTAAACCGCTTGAGCGAGAAAATGAGAATGGGCGGGAGAGTGTGGAACGAGGTATCATTCGTGACCCGCGTCTCACGGCCAGTCCGCTTGTCGACGTAACCCTCGATGAGCTCCGAGCCGGCAAACGAGGCGAGGCAGTCGCGGACAGAGTCGTGGTCGGCGACGTAGAGCTGGACCGTCCAAAATGGTTGGAGCGTGACGAGCGACGCTTGGCCGCCACCGGACCGGGTAGACTTGGTTGTTCCGGCAAAGAGCTGCGAGATGAGGGTGATGTCGCGGCTGGCGGTCCGGGAGACCTCGGCCGCCCGGCCGCCCTTGCTCACCTCGGACCATCCGTCGCCGTCGTCCGACGTATCCGCCAGCCCACCAGCAAGGAGGAACTCCTCGTGGAGCGAGTGCAGGACAAAGGTGAGCCACTCCTGTGCGTCATGCTGGTGCGTCACGGTCGAGCCGGCCATGTCTCCGGCATACTTGGCAACAAACAGGCTCACCGCGTCACGAACGTATTCCGGGTTGAACGCCTCGGCGACCTCAAACTGGACTGCGGTCGAGCTTGCCGCTTCGCCGACTCGGGCGGTCGCGCCTGCTGCACCCTCGGCGCCTGCCGAGCTGCCGTCGCTGGCGGGTGCCGAGCCAGGCACGCCACCACGCCCGCGGCGCCTGCCCCTGGACTTGGCCTTGCGCTGCCGCGCCGTTGAGACCGCCACCGTTGTTGACGACTCCTTGCACAACATGTCAGCGTCGAGCGAGAGGAGCATGTAGATGATGGGCGTCGATTCCCATTCAACGATGTCGTACGCCGGGTAGAGCTGGTGGACGAGGTCGTAGAACATCGGCATGCCCATCAGCGCCTGCAGCATCGAGTGCGCGTAGCAAAAGTTGTCGGTGTTGATCATTCCGCTCCAGACCTTGCGGGTGACGGACAGGTACTGAGTGTGCAGTTTGGCGGAGTGGATGAGCTCGCGGAGCCTCGGAATGAGCGCCCGCACCTCGACGCCCGGCACCAGCGACGACGCCGCCTGCACCCGCGCCCCGGCAGTCGCTGCGTTCTTGTGAGCTGCCGCCGACGACGCTGCTGTCACCGACGCCGCTGTCGCCGCCGGCTTGATGCCGCCTGCCGCCACCTGCGACCACGCCTTGGGTGCACCCTTGCTCCACGCCGAGTTGGCGAGACCCGAGCGAACGGTACTCGGGCCCGGGCGCGCCTTGCCGCTCGCGTCTGCCTTGGCAGAATTGCTTTGCGCGCCGTCAGGCTCTGCCTCACCGGCCTCGGCGGCGGTGGCCTGCGCTGCGGCCTGTGCTGCTGCCGCCACTGCTGCCTGTGCGTTTTCGGCATCTCTGGCTGCCTGCGCTTGTGCTTGCGCCTGTGCTTGTGCATGCGCCTGCGCCTGTGCCTGTTGCGCTTGTGCCTGCGCCTGCGCCTGAGCGTGCGCCTGCGCCTGCGCCTGCGCCATCTGGAACTGATGCTGTTGCATGCGGCGATGGTGGATGTTGGGGTTCATGCCATACGCAGGCATGCCCGAGTACATGGGGCCGGGCATTCCCATGCCTGGCACCATGCCGGCGGCGCCATGCATGCCCAGCACGCCGGGCATTCCCATGGCGGCGGCCAGTGGCTGCATCGACGCAGCGGCCATGCCCGGCATGCTCGGAATGGCCCAGAGCTCTCCACCTCCAGCATTGGGTGATCCGAGCGGACTTGCCATCGAGCCGTGATGGGCAACAGCAGGCGGCGAGCCGGCCATGCCATGGCCTGCCTGAGCAGCGGCGGGCGGCATGCCAGTGGCAGCAAAGTTGATCATGCCCCCAGCAGCGGGCGAATTTGCCATTGCCATCCCACCGACAGCGGTGCCACCGTTGTGCGCAGGTGCCTGCCGGCCGCCTCCACCACTTGCACCAGCCATAGGCGGTGTGCCGTCGCGCGGATAGCAGGCCACCGCAGGGCCGACCTTGCCCACCGACGACGAGTCCGGCTCCTGTGCACAGGTAAAGGACGCCAAGAATACCGTCGACATACTTGCTCACCTCTTTGTGTTTCGTGTCAGTGAGTGAATGGGCACGTGGTGCGTCAAGTGTGGTGAGGAGGGGAAGGGGGGAGGGGGGGAGGAGGGGAAGGGGGGAGGAGGGGGAGGGGGGAGGAGGGGGATCCTCTTCTTCCACCCACCCAACCATTAATCCCCCATCCATTAATCATACCCCAGACCACCCACCCACCCATCAATTAATCCCCCATCCATTAATCATACCCCAGACCACCCACCCACCCATCAATTAATCCCCCATCCATTAATCATACCCCAGACCACCCACCCACCCATCAATTAATCATAGCCGCCCTCCGTGTCCGTTTGCGAAGCCACCCCTCTCCCCCCCCCCCCCCGCCCTCCCCCCTTCCCCCCCTCCCCTCCCCCCACCCGGATACCCCCCCCCCCCCTCCACATACCTCTCGATGAGCAACCAGTCGCAGCCGTGGCGGCAGCGTGCGCAGGGGATCCTCCCGGGCGGAGGACAGAACGAGAGCGGGTACGAGAGCGAGCTGCGTGCCTACGAGGCTGGGAAGGCCAACTCGATGAGCCACGAGATTGGTCGCCATCGCCGGGCCGTTGCTGCCATCCGCCCTGCAGGCACTGCTCCCCGTGCCGACAGCAACTTTGATACTCGCCTCTCCAACCCATCGGCTGCCCGTTCTTCCCGCCGCTCGCGCCCGGACCACCCCGCCAATCGCTCGTCTATCAACGAGCACATCATGCCCGAGTCGGTGCCCGAGTCCGATGCCACCCGCGCACGCGCCACCGCAACCTCACTCTCTTCAGATCCCACGCGCCTCAATACTGTCTCGGCTTCATCTGGCTCGACTCCCGGCCGCTCGCCGTACACGCCTTCAGGCGCTGTCACGGATCGCTCACACTACTCGGGCGGCGGCGGTGCGGCTCAGCGGACGTCCGACGACTCGCCCTTTGGCCGCCCGTCTATGCGCGGTCGCCTGACCCAGGAGTACGAGGCCCGCCGCCGGGCCATTGCTGACCGCCGTGTCCGCGCCTCGAACCCGTCGTCCATCGGCCTCACCGCAAACTCGTCGCGTGCCTCGTTCAACATCATCTCCAACGTCCCGGCCGGCGCCCACGAGCTTCCGCGTGACGAGCCGCACGCGTCCGAGCGTGCTACGTCGAACCACTCGCGCTACAGCTACGACATCCTCAGCGGGCGCGACCGGTCGACCGACCCGAACGCGCCGCTCGATCCGCGCGTCCGCCGCGCCGAGCTCGAGCACGGCCGCGAGAACAAGGTCACGCCCAACTCGCGCCGCCGCATCGCCGAGCCGCGCGCCGAGCGAACGTCAGGCAACATCCTCGCCTATGACGGTGGCTCACCCGACGAGCGCGCAACCGCCGCCCGCGAGCACGCCCGTCTCGCCGCCCGCCAGCGGGTCGTCGGCTCGCACCACCACCGCTCGTCCTCGGACGGCTACGCCTACAACATCATCGCCCAGTCGTCCGACCTCGACCACGTCGACCGCAAGACCTACGTTTATGGTGACGGCGGCGGCCGCCTCCACGCCAAGAGCCAGATGCACAGTGGCTCGTCCACCGCTCGCGCTCGTGTCGACCACCTCGACGAGCTCTACCACAACCGTGAGCCGCTGTACCCGGACCGCCCGCGCGGCAAGCGCCGCGTCGGCACTGGCCACGGGAACGGCGAGCAGGTCAAGAATGCCCTCACCACAGACTCGCGGCGAACAGACGCCCCGCCCGACGACCCGCTCATCGCCGCAGACACCGGCCGCACCATGCACCATAAGCCAGCTCACACGCTCCGCCACAACCGCGACGTCGACCACATGTGGTACACCCGCCCGGACCCGTCGCCGCCGGCTCGCCGCCACAAGATCATGCCCGACAACGCACCCAACGTCGACTCGGTCTCCAAGGACCTGCCCTGGCTCACAGGCGCCGAGCGCCGCGCATACGACGCCCAGCGCCGCCGCGACGAGTCCGCCGCAGGCTCGCCGCGCCGCCGCGGACGCAAGCTCGTTGCAGAGCCCGACCACATGTACGCCGTCCTCCACGGCGAGCGCAACCCGCGCCGCCATGACCCTGCAACTGGCAGCTACGAGCCACACCCGCCGCCCCGCGCAGGCTACGACGACGCCTCGTCACCGCGACGCCCTGCCCGCCGCCCCGCAGACACCCTCGACTCGATCGGCTCCGTCCTCGCCGCCCCGCCACCCGGTCCGCCCTCCTCCTACGAGGAGCGCTTCCGCCAGACCCGCGAGCAGGAGGAGTCCGCCGCTCGCACCCGACGCGACCGCTCCAAGGCGTCGGGCGCGCCCCCCTGGGCTGCTCCCGGCGGCAAAAACTCGCCGCGCCGTCGCTGGTAGCGCCATCGCCATCGCCGGTAACACAACAAGCCACATCTTGTCACTCGTCACGCCGACGATGCCGACGACGACGACGAGAACGGGTCGTCCTCGTCGTCGGCCGACGAGATTGACGCAGAGTACACCCCGCCATCACCGCCGCCGCCGTCGTCCACCCGCCCGAGCGACGGCGAATGGAGCCGCGGATCGGTGAGCGGCTCGCCAACAGGCGCCGCGTCGGCATCGCGGCCATCAGGCGCGTATTCGAGATACAGCACCACCGAGCTGTGCCGTCCGCGCCGAGCCAGATCTCGCGGCGACCGCCCATGGCGGTCGGTGGCGGCAACGTCGGCGCCGGCATCCGCCAGCAGCCGGACCACCTCCAGCTCGCCGTACTTTGCCGCACCGTGGAGTGGGGTAAAGCCGGCCGAGGTGAGCGCATGCAGCCGTGCGCCGTGGCGGATGAGCCACTTGACGCACTTTGTCGATCCGTTCACCGCAGCCAGATACAGCGGTCCGTAGCCCTCATCGTCTTGATGTTCCATAAGCTCTGGCGAGGCTCTCAATATCTTTTTCATGCGAACTACAAAATCTTTTTGGCATGCCCGGTGCAATCGCTTCATCACTTTCTCCTCCACTCCCTCCACATGCCACAGCCGAGGCTCCGGCCGCTTCAGCTGGTACGCCAAGTCCGTCTGGTCCGTCCACGACGGACCTCCTCCTCCTCCTCCTCCTCTTCCGCCTGCAAACGCCCCTGCCCCCAACGTGTACCCCGCGGGCGGAGTTGGCGGTGACCGCATGGCCTGGTCTGGGTACAAGCTCATGTGCAAGTGCGACAAGTGCGTGCCCGGCTTCCCCACCCCCCCCCCCCTGTTGCTGCCTTTGATCACGATCGCGATCGTGATCGCGATCGTCGCCCATGGCACCGGGCACTCAACCGTACCGCAACGCATCACCAGCTGCCACCGGTTGACATCGCATATGGTTGTGGCATTACTACAAACCGTCAGAAGGTAGTCGGGAGGAAGACAAGATGTGGTAGCAACCGTTTTTTACTTTGATCTCTTTGTCGGCAAGTCATCGCGGCGGATGGAAGGTACGCGTACGCCGCCACATGTGTGATCATTATCAGTTCTCGCTGGGCGTACTCTAGCATGTGGATCACACTCTAACGATAGAATGTACATGTGGCCAAGAGATGGATAAACGTAAACAGGATGTTGCACTTGTTATGTCCATGTAACTGATGCTCGAAAAGAGTATTTCTGTAGCGCGTACGAGCCCTTTATCCCGCACACACCAGATCATCCCTGTCTGCCAGGTGTCAGTACCCCTTTTTTTGCTCACTCTTTTGCACCTCCCCCTTCAGGGGACGGGGCTGGTGTTGGTGATGGATGGGGGAGGGGCTGGTGATGGTGTTCGATGGGGAGGGGTTGGTGATGGTGAGGGATGGGGGAGGGGCTGGTGATGGTGTTCGATGGGGAGGCTGTGGCTTGAGCCACCAAAACAGCATTTCGCGACCTTTTCCTGGTGTTTGGCGCAACGCGGAGGAAGGCGCGACCTTCTTGTGCAACTCCATGCGTGTACGGTACAACAGTGCCTGGCAAGGCATGGTGCTATCCACATGGAACTGTCCCCCCGCCTCGTGCCCATCCCTCTCCGATGTGCTCCTTCGGTGCCGCAGTCTGCCTCTCCTTCCGAGCGCGCGTGCGTCGGAAAACGATCACACAGGTTGATCAAGCCCACCATGCCCTACTCACGGTCACACGCACCAGACGAGCTCTCGGACATAGGGATCGCACCACTCCCTTCAGAGCTCGTGCTGCTGCCCTCCAAGGTCGTCCGCTTCCGCGAGCTGCTGGTGTCGTTGGTGGCCATCGTCACGGGCGTGATGCCCGCGCTAGCAAGTTGGATCCTCAGCTCGCGAATGGTACGCTCCCGCTCGCGAATGGTGTCCGCAGCCTCCGTCGCCTGCTTTGCAATGGTGCTCGCCTGCTTTGCAATGGTGCTCGCCTGCTTCGCAATGGTGCTCGCCTGCTTCGCAATGGTGCCCTCCAAGGCATCGATCCGCTTCGTCAGCACCTTCAACAACACCTGGTTCGTCTCCGATTCGGATGCTGCCATGGCTCCTATCGAGTCAAGTATATCGCCACTTCCACCACCGCCGGCTCTCCGCCACTCTGCCCGTGCCACTCGCCGCAGCATGCGCTCCCCTACGCCGCGACGCGTCCGCCATCGCCGCCGCCGCCGCTCCGAGCCACCCCGCCGGCATCTGCGTCCGCGTCGTTCGCCAGCCTTTCCCTCCTCGCCCTTCTCCTCGCCTTTCCCATCCAGCTCTGTCCGCTCTGCCTCTTCTCCCACGCCATCGGCCACCAACCCGAGCACCACCACCGCATCGTCGTCTTGCTTGCCGTCCCTGTCGGTCCGCATCTCGCTGCCACGGTCACCGTTGTCGCCCGCCACCGCCTCTGACCTGCACCCCTTCCCCGGCCCTTCCACCGAGGTCATAACCGCCCCAGCCAATGGAGTATGTATTGCAGGGCGGATGAGGTGTGTGCGTATATATATATATATATATATGTGTGTGTGTGTGTGTGTGTGTGTGTGTGGATGTGGATGTGGGCGACGCGTGGTCGGCCCAGAACGAACAGCCGCATGCTGACCAACAACCGGTGCAGGTGCAGCCAGCTGGTGATTGATCGAATGAAACGGGTTGGGCGACGGGCTGACCAGGTGGTGATCGATGGGCTTGAGCTGGTGGTGGTGACCGATGGGGAGGGCGCTATTTTTCTTTGTAGGTCCATGCGTGTACGTTACAACAGTGCCTGGCAAGGCACGGTGCTATCTACATGGCGCTGACCCCCATATCCTGAGCTGATCTGGCAGAGGGTATTCAACCAGCTGATCTGGGCAGAGGGTATTCGGCCAGCTGATCTGGCAGAGGGCATTCGGCCACTTGATCTGGGCAGAGGGTATTCGACCATATCTGGCAGAGGGTATTCAACCAGCTGATCTGGCAGAGGGTATTCAACCAGCTGATCTGGCAGAGGGTATTCAACCAGCTGATCTGGCAGAGGGTATTCAACCAGCTGGACTGGCAGAGGGTATTCGGCCAGCTGACCTGGCAGAGGGCATCCGGCCACCGCTCTCGATCAAAAAGGGAGGTGGCGGCGTGAAAGGGGAAGGGCCCACCAGCGAGAGCGTAGCAAGCAAAGGGACAAGGCGGACGAGTAGCCATACACCTACAACAGCCTACATACGGGAGGCCACAATACCCTTCCCGGACGGGAAGCACCAACATGGACACGTCCGAGTCGTACATTGTCCTTCCCAACACCCACCCCGGACCACCTGCGCACGGCTCGCCCGCCACCGCCACCGCCACCGCCACACCCATACCCATACCCACAGCTACAGCTGCAGCTACACCGACCTCATCCAACCCTTTGTCAAGTGGTCATGATGAAGACCTTCGGCTTCCACACAGTCAACAGTCTCTTCCTGCTGACGGACCCTCGTTCTCCTCTACCCTCTCTATGACGCTGCCTGAGCTCGGCTCGGCTCGCCCTCACCATGGTCATGGTTATGGGCATGGTGGTGCTATGGAGAGTGCTCCTGCTGGACAGCATGCGCATCATCCACACGGTTTGAATTCGCAGCCGCTGGCCTTTGTCTCAGCTTCCTCGTCGCCGTACCAGGCCACAGTCTTCTCTCCGGCGTACCACACACTGCACGACGACGAGGACTCGGCTGGTCCTCCGCATTCTGCCTATGCATTGGCGTCTCCCGCAGTGGATGCGGCTTCCATGAACCATGCCGATGCTGATACCGGTCCGCAGGCCGCGCTTCCGCCGCGCGCAGTCCGTGCCCCGTTCCTCCGCCAGCGCGGCAACTCGGCGCCGATGATGCCGGCGTCGCGAGGTCCAGGCTTTCCCGAGCCGACCCACCATGTACCCCATGCTGCTGCGCCGACGCTTCCGCTCCAGCTCCGTGCGCAGCTCCACGAGCCGCATCATCTCCGCGAGGCGCGCGACTCGGCGCGCGAGGGCTCGTCCGCGCCGTACCTCGATCTAGAGCAGATGATGGCGGCAAACGCGGGCGAGGCCAAAGCCGGCGGCGGCGGAGGCTCGGCCGGAGCCTCGCGGTACCCGCCGCCACCGCCTCCGCCACCAGCGGTGGAGCAGTCGTGGTCGCGGCAAGGCTATAAGGCTTTCGACGAGATCCACCCGCGCGACCTCAAGCTGACCCGGCTGCTCGGCACCGGCGGCTTTGGCCAGGTCTGGGCTGGACTTTGGGGCGGAACGCCGGTCGCCATCAAGCGGCTAAAGCAGCAGACCCGGTCCGGCGCCGTGACGCCCGCCAAGATCTCCGCCTTTATGGAGGAAGCACGACTGCTCTCGCAAGTCCGCCACCCCAACTGTCTGCAGCTGCTGGGCGTCTCCACCCGCGGGCCTGACGTGTGCATCGTAACCGAGTACCTCCGCGGCGGCGACCTCAAGTCTGCGCTCTTTGACTCGTCGCTCCTCATCCGCGACACCAAGAAGATCGACATCCTCTCGCAAATTGCGTCGGGCGTCGAGTACCTCCACCGCAAGGACATCATCCACCGCGATCTCAAGCCGCACAACGTGCTCCTCGACTTTAACATGTCGGTTGTCAAGGTAGCAGACTTTGGCCTCTCGGTCGTCATCGAGCGACTCGAGTCACCGGCGAGCGGCGGCCCAGCGCCATCACGGGCGCGTTCCTCGTCGACCTTTCGCGCCATCGGCGTTGCAGGATCGCGCCGCTACATGGCGCCCGAGCTGTTTGTCGGCGGGACAGTGACGCCGGCCTCGGACACCTTTTCGTTTGGCGTCATCATCTGGGAGATGCTCTCGTCCAAGCGTGCATTTGACAACACTGACCGGACAGCCAACTGCTATGCCGGCCTCGAGCCGCCGCCGCCGTCGCTCCTCGCCTCGCTCCTTACCCTGCTTCTTGACGCCTGCCTCTCGGCGGATCCGGTGGCGCGGCCGTCGTTTGCCGACATTGTGGCCTCGCTTGCCGACGTCACCTCGCGCCTGGTTCTCGGCCAGGTCTTTCCTTCTGTTCCTGCGCTTCCGCTCAACTACGTCCACCGCGAGGCCTCATTTGCCGCCGCCAAGGACGCTCTGCTCTCGCTCGCAGCCAAGACCGACCACGCCGCCCAGCCGTCGGACCTCTTGCCCATCCGCGGCCTCTGCATTCAGGGCATGGGCGGGCTCGGCAAGTCGGTCCTTGCCGCTGCACTCGCTCGCGACGAGGACGTTCTCCGCATGTTCCCCGGCGGTGTGCATTGGATCTCCATCGGCCAGTCGCCAAACACCACCCGCCTCCAGCATGATCTCGTGCAGGAGCTTGGCAAGCCGTGCCCCTCGTTCTCAGACGTCTCTGAGGGCAAGAACATGCTCGCCGAGCTCTTTGCACTCCCCTCGCACGCTCGCTCGCTCCTGGTCCTTGACGACGTCTGGGTCACCGGCCACCTACTCCCGTTTGGTGTCCTCGGCCCCGGCTCGGCGTACCTGGTAACCTCGCGGATCCGCTCACTCGGCTCGATCATCAATCTCGTCGAGCTCCCGCTCTCGACGCTCGACCCGGCATCGTCGCTCGAGCTCCTTGCACTCTGGACCCACACTCCGGTCGAGAACCTGCCGCCGGCCGCGCACAAGGTCGTCGAACGGTGCGGCAAGCTCCCGCTCGCGCTCGCCATGATTGGTGCCATGGTCCGCAACATGCCCTCGCGCTCCTGGCCTGTCGTCCTGCAGCGGCTCGAGGACTCGGTCCTCCTCTCCGACGACGTCGGCGGCGGTCCCGATGCGCTCGCGCCTTTGGTAGTCAGCTCAACCCTTGAGCTCGGTGGCATTTTCACTCCAGGCGACGTCATGCGCTCCATCGGCGTCTCGATCAAAGCCCTCACTGCGCTCCGCTTCCGGTACTATGACCTCGCCGTCTTTCCCGATGAGACTGCGTTTACGCTCCCGGCGCTGGAAGCCCTTTGGGGCGCACTCCCGTACGAGCCGCTCGACCGCGCCGACGTCTCGCGCCTCGTCGAGGTCTTTGTCGAAAAGTCGCTGCTGCAGCACGACGAGAGGACCGGCATGTTGCGGCTTCACGACTTGCAGCGCGAGTACATTGTGACGGTCGCCCGCTCGCGGCGCGGCAAAATGCACAGCCTCCACTCGCGGCTGCTCGACGGGTACGCTGCGCGTATCCCCAGCGCCCACGGCTTTGTGTGCTGGGAGCACGGGCCCGACGAGGCGTACTACCTCCAGCACATTGTGTACCACCTTGTCCACGCCCAGCGCCGCGACGACATTCTCCGCCTCCTTCTCTCGTACGCATGGATCGAGAAAAAGATCTCGGCCGGTCTCGGCATCGAGGCTCTGGCGTCCGACTACGCGCTTGCTGCGCGGGCCTTTCCGGCCTACGCCGACCTGCTCCACGAGATCCGCGGTGCGCTCATGCTCTCAGCACAGGCTGTGCTCAAGCGGCGCGACCTGCTCTGCTTCCAGCTCATTGCGCGGCTCCAGTCGTCGCCACTCTCGACTCACCTCGGTTCGCTCCTCTCCGAGGCGCTCGAGTATCTCTCGCCGCTGCCGGACGCGGTGTACATTCCGTCATCGCCACTGCTGGAGACGCCGGGCAACGCGCTCATCCGAATTCTTCACGGGCACACCGAGCCGGTCTACGCCCTCACCACCACACCGTCGGCCAAGCTCCTGCTCTCGGTCTCACCGACCACCGTCATGATGTGGGACACGCTCTCGGGCCTTGCCGTCCGGTCGATTCCACGGACAGGCGCACGGGCGCCGGCGGCAGCGTCGGCCCAGGCCGAGCTTCCGGACGCACCGCACCCGGTCGCCACGCTTGTCAACAAGGTGCTCGAGCCGCGGGAGAGCGGGGCTTCGTCCGAGGCAGAAGCCTCGCTCTCGCGGTCACGCCAGAACCTGCAGTCCATTCACACCTACGCTGTTCATCTTGTGGTCGCTGACGAGCACCGGGTGTTTGTGGGTGGGTCGGGCGCCGTCCTCACGGTGTGGGATCTCTCGAGCGGCATCCCACTCGGCTCGATCGACAAAGCCGTCGACGTGACTGCGCTGGCACTCGGGGCCAAGGCCCGGACACTCGTCTTTGCGCTTCGCACCTCACGTCGGATCTACGTGTACGACCTCTCGCCTCCGGCGGCGCCCGAGTTTGCGCTCTCGCAAGCTGCCGTGTGTGTTGGGCACAAAGGCTACATCTCAGGCGTCTCGATCTTCCCCGACGGGCGGCGGATGGTGTCGTGCGCGCGCGACGCGTCGCTTCGAATTTGGTCGACAAGCAGCGGCGAGGAGCTCGCCCGCCTCGTCCACACCTCGTCGTCGATTTCTGCGGTGGTGGTGAGCGCCGAGTCGGGCGATGTGTTCTTTGCTTCGGGCTCGACAGTCACTGTGTGGACACCCGAGACCGACGAGCTGCGAACGCTCTCGCCTGGCACCTCAGGCTCGCTCGGCTCGTCGCGCGTGTCGACGCTGGCGCTGGCTCCGCCGTCGGACGCATTTGTCGTTGCCGGCACGGCTTCAGGCACGGTACTGGTGTGGGATCTCGCAACCGGCATTTGTATGCAGCATGTCTCGGGCCACCGCGGGCCAGTCCTCGGCGTCACCGCGCTCGCCCCCGAAGTGCTCGGCGGAGCCGGCGGGCACGAGCAGGCCGCATTCGGCTCGGTCTTTACCGCGTCCGAGGACCGGACCATCCGGCACTTTCAGATTGAGCGGCGCAAGGTTGACACGGCCACCATCCAGCGAATCCGGCACAAGGAGCCGACGACTTACCTTGCGCTAGCAACCGACGGAAGCTACATTCTGACTGGCGCGGCGGACCGGACGGTCATTGCGTGGTCAACCGAGCGGGCGAGCTCGTCGTCGCTCGGCGGACGACGGTTCCGGATTCTGGACAACCACCCGGGCGCGGTGACGGCGCTGGCGCTCACGCTCGACTCCAAGTTTGTGGTCTCGACTGCCGGCTCGCACCTCATGGTTTGGAATCTCAAGGCGGCGCGCTTGGTGTGGTCGGCGCGGGTCACCGAGTCGCCGATCTCATGCATTGCAGCGTCGAACACGGCAGTGGTGGCAGCCTGCGCGCTCGGCAGCGTCACTGTCTACGCCCTTTCGGACTCGGGCATGCTCGAGGAGGTGCAGGAGCTCCTCCCGCCGGCTCCCGGCCCGTATGAAGCGCCGGCGGCGGCGACGGTGCCTGCGGTGGTCATTTCACCCGAGTCGCGGCTGGTGGCGCTTGGATGGGCGACCGGCGAGGTCCAGTTCTGGCGGTCGGGATCGGGAGGCGGGAGCGGAGACTATGCACTGGTCACCAGCGCGAGCGAGCACAGCGGTGCTATCCGAGCTGCCTGCCTCTCACCGGAGAACACACGGCTCATCACCGGTGGCACCGACATGGCGATTCGTATGTGGGACACGGTGTCCGGCTCAGCCGTCGGCGCGTTCTTTCTCGACGCGCCAGTGGCATGCGTGGCGGTTGTGCCCTGGTCGTCACCGGACCTTGTACCGCGGTCTGTGGCACCAGAGCCGTCGTATCTCATTGCAGTGGCGCTCGACAACTGCACGGTCACGCTCCATCACTCGTACCACTACACCATGCTCGCCTCGTACCTCTTTGACGCTTCGATCAACGGCATGGCGGCGACGCCGTCGGCAGACCTGGTTCTAACCCACGTGGCCGGGCGGACGTACCATCGGCTCATCCGGCACTACGACCAGACCCACTCTCACGCCTCGCTCGGGCTCACGATGTTTGACTCGAACCGCCCGCGGTCGCTGCCGCGGATGGCGTCGGGCGAGGTTGGCGAGGGTTCGCCGGTCGTTCCCGCCGCCCCGCGCGACCGCGCTGAAAAGCCTGTGCGGCTGATCGAGCCGCGGGCAAGCGCTGCAAAGGGCAAAGCCAAGGGCAAGGGAAAGGTCAAGGGCAAGGGAAAGGTCAAGAGGAATGATGGCGGCACAGACGGAAGCATGTCGAGCGGGAAGGGGAAGGCTCCAAGCAGCCCGTCAGGCCGCAAGGACTCGTCGCCGTCGGAAGGCGCGCTCGCGCTGCACCTCGCAGCGTTGGAGACTGGCCCGTGGGCGTCGAGCGATGAGGGCGGGCCCGAGTTGAGCGGCTGCAGCGGGACTCCGCCAGCGACAAGTGGCGCCGAAGTGGGTGAACTGCGGCGTGTGGTGCGACCCAACTTTCTGCACCTGTACTGCTTCCGGCGGGGGCGGCAGCGTGTGCGAATGCTGGCAGTGCCGGCCAGCTATGAGTCGGTCACCCGCGACTGTGTGTACATTTTGGACACGGGCGCGGTGGTGTACGAGTTCTTTGGGCGGGCGTGCTCGACAAAGGAAAAGACCAAGGCGCTCGAGTTCACCACCTGGCTCCGCAAGCACGAGCGCGGCGGCGATCTGGAGCTTGTGCGGATCCTGGACACAAGCCGGCATCATGACGGCCACTCGCGGCGGTTTTGGCGCTGCTCTCGTATCCCGGAACGCATCCTCCGACGCTTGCCGAGTCACCTGCGGGATGGGCAGACATTGATGACGCACTGCACGCTGCGGTCCGGCTTTGGCGATTCAAGGACGTTCCGGTGTCTGTGACGACACCGTCGTCTGCTGCGCCGGTCCTCCCGCCGCCGACATCGCTGACGAGAGAGCTGTCATCGTCGTATGTGTTTGTGGACGCCGGGCGGGTGATGGCGCCCGAAGGCTCGTCGACCGGCGGCGACGAGTCGGTAGCCGAGGGTGGCGACGGCGGCGATGGGACCGAGTGCAGCGAAGGCGGCGGTGGTGGCGGCGGGAGCGGCGGGAGCGGACCTGGGAGTGGCTGCGGAAGCGGCGACGGCGACGAGTCCGAGTCGCACATGCAGCAGGTGGCGCCTTCCGTGCTCAACCTCGCGCTCGAGGTGGAGTCGTTGGAGACTACGAGTGCACTGGCTACGCCGCAGCTACTGAGCCATGGCTCGTACCTTCTTGTCCTTCCTCAGGTCGCGTACGTGTGGATCGGGGCGCGGTCGCCCATCACGATCAACATGGCCGCGCAGTGGGTCAACTCTGCGACAGCGCTGCCTGTGGAGACAGCAACGGCGCTGCTGGGCCAGCGGCTGCCGCGGCGATGCGTGACGGTTTACGAGGGCAACGAGCCCTTTCTCTTCAAAGAAGCGTTTGACGAATGGCACGAGCCGCGGCAGCGAGCGACGCCACCGCCGCGGGCTACGGGCTCGCTGTTGGCGTCGTCGTCCAAGGCAGCGCAGGTTGCGCGGCGGGTGCTGCAGTCGCGAGCGCGGAGCACAGCAGCACGGAGCTCGAGCGGAAGCGCGAGCGGGAGCGAGGCTGGCGGCGGCGGGACTACGGCCGGGGGGGTGTCGTCGCGGCGGGCGGCAGCAGCAGCGGTGGCGCGGAACCGTCGCACGTCGGCGATCATGGCGGACGGGGCCGCCGCGGCAGCGGCGCTGGCGGGCTCTGTTCGTGTTGTGGTCTTTGAGAACGAGCACTGCATCTACGCGTTGCCGCGAGAGTTCCACGGTCACTTTTTCTCTGGCGACGGATGTCTGGTGCTGCAAACGCTCGAGGGCGGGAGCGAGGGCGGTAGTTCGCACGACGACGACGGGTCACGGTCGCGGTACCGGGTATTTTTCTGGCGTGGCGCGGACGCGCCGAACAAGCTCTTCCTCAAGTTCAAGCTCAAGCTCAATGCCGGGGCGCTCGGTGACGTGTTTGGGCCGACGATTTCGCGGATCATCCAGACGACGACACGCGAGGTGGTACAGGGGCGGCATCCCGACAAGAACTTTACGGCGCTGTTCTCTGGCTCCCTGTTTGTGCACCACGGGCACGCGCGGTGCCGGATCCCGCTCCCGCCATCGGCCATTCTGCGGGTTGCGCCCGAGTACCGGCTGCGGATGGCGCGAGGCAACGAGGGTGAAGCGCGCAGCGACGATGGGGCGTGGAACGCGCGGCAGCTGGAGCCGAGTAGCACGGCGCGGCTGTATGCGGTGCGCGGACTCGGGTCGGCTGGAGGTGTGCTACTAACGGCCGACGAGGTTCCGCCGGTGGCGTCGTCGCTCAACTCATCGCACGCGGCTGTACTGCTGGCTGCGCCTCGGGCGGCGCTGTGGATCGGGGCCGGAGCGCGCGGGTCCGAGGTTGCGGGCGCCCGGCGGTTCTACTCGTCACTGCGGGAGAGCAGCGAGCTCGGCGAGCTGGTGGAAGTTGCCGAGGGCAGTGAGCCGGAGTGGATGTGGGCCGCAGTAGGCGGGCGGGCGTGGTACCCGAGCTCTGCGGTGCTGCGCAATGCCAAGCGCGACGAGCCAGCGCTGTTCCGGTGCTCGACAGCCAAGGGCATGTTTGAACTTGCCGAGATGGTGGGGCGGATGCCGTCTGCGCTCGAGCCGTCGTGCGTGTACATGCTCGTGGCGCTCCCGCACATCTGGCTGTGGATTGGATCGCAGGTGACGACGTTCGAGGCGAGCGAGGCACGCGAGGTGGCCGAGGCGTACGCCAAGGAGGAGCCAACGTCGGCGCACGTGCTCGAAGTGCATGCCGGGCGCGAGCCGATGGCATTCTGGTCGCTATTCCGGGGGTGGGTCGCGCCGAACCACGGCGGTTACCCGCAGCAGGCAGCCATGGACGCGGAGCTGGCGCGGGCCGGATCGACTCTCTGCACCGCTGACGTTGTGGGCGTCACGCTCAACGCCGCGCAACAGCCGATGGTCTCGTGCCGCCAGTGCGGGCTTGTCGATGGAGTGTACGCCTGTCGCCGATGCGGGGAGCGATGTGCGAGCGCTGGGCACACCGTAGCCGACGTCGGCGTCCTCCCCTTGGTTTGTGGCTGGCGTTGTACCGATCACAGAACCGGCAGTACCAGCAGCGAGTGAGAGTGTGTAAAAGAGGTACCACCTTGCCCTCCCCTCCCCTCCCCTCCTCTACCCTCCTCCCCTCCCCTCCCCTCCCCTGCCTATCCTGATCAATGCCCATCCGATCGATACCCGGTGACCCGACAACCACCGTGGTCAACTCCCCGCAGAACACCGCCCCGATCGATCTTGCCCTCCTTCCCTCCCACCCCTCGACACCCCCCCCCCCCCCCCCCCCACCACCACCACGGAACATGTCAAGCGGAGCAGACGGGCTCCTCGGAGCGGTGGTGGACGAGGCGTGCCGAAGCGGGGAGGAGCAGGCGGTGCGTGAGGCGCTGGCCACCGGGTACGGGTGCGACTCGGCGTACAAGGGGTGGACGCCTCTGCAGAGGGCGGCGGCGGCGGGCCATGTGGCCATTGTCGGCCTTCTATGTGAAAGTATGGAGCCAAAGTGGATTTGCGGCGAGCAAAGACCGGTGCCACGGCATTGATGCTCGCCAGTGGCTGCGGGCATGTCAATGTGGTGAGGTTTCTGGTCAAGCAGACAAGAGCCGACGTCGATGCCTGCAATGACGAAGGCGCATCTCCATGCTATCTCGCGGCACAGAACGGGCATCTCGAGGTGGTGCGATATCTGGTTTCCGACGTCGGCGTGGATCCACTCTCGCCGCTGCCGGACGGTACGTCGACGGTGTACATTGCGGCTCAGAACGGCCACGTCGACGTCCTGCGCTTTCTCCTCGGCCAGGTTCCCGAGGCTGCCATGGCCCGCCGGGCGGAGGGCGCCTTCCCGCTGCTTGTGGCTGCTTTTAGCGGCAAAGTCGAGGTCGCACGACTGCTGGTTGAGGAGCACGGGGCAGACGTTGACGAGTGCGACGCCAACGGGGTGACGCCGCTGTATGTGGCGGCACAGAACGGGCACCTGCCGATGGTGGCGTATCTTGCAACCGACGCCGGCGCCGCGGTCGAGGCCGCCGACGTCAAGGGCATCACGCCGCTGTATGTGGCGGCGTACTCGGGCCAGCTGAGCATTGTGCGATACCTGGTGGAGAAGGCTGCCGCCGATGTACAGCACGGGCGCGACTCGGGCGCGACGCCACTGTACATTGCAGCGCAAGTCGGCCATGCGCAAGTTGTCGAGTACCTAGCGACGACCGAGAGCGGCGGCGTGAACGCGATCAAGAGCAATGGCGAGACTGCGCTGCACACGGCAGCGCGGTACGGCCACCTACCGGTTGTGCAGTTTCTGGTCTCGCCTGCCGGCGGTGCCGACGTCGACCGAGTCCGGCGCGACGGCGCGACGCCGTTCTGGGTCGCAGCGCATGCGGGGCGGGTCGACGTCGTCCGCTGGCTCGCTTCCGCCGCACAGGCTGACGTGCGGCGGCCGACGTGCGACGGGACAACTCCGTTTGCCGCGGCGTGCGCCCGCGGGCACGTCGCTACCGTTGCTTGCCTCGCCGTCGAGGTCCTTGCGCTCACACCCGGCGACTTTCCGGTCGACGCCACGGCGTACTCCCCGACATCATCCGGGTCCTCATGTCTGCACTTGCTGGCAAGATGGTCGGCGAGCGAAGCCGTGGCATGGTCGTCGATGGGAGTGGGCAGCGGCTGTTTGGCGTGCTCTCGCGGGCGGCGCTCGAGCTGTACGCCGGCATGCGGCTGGTCAAGCGAGTGCTGCTCTCGCGGGTCGAGGCCGTCACCCGCGACAGCGCCAGCATACTTGTACGCTGCATCGGCGGCGAGACCGTAGCGCTCGACGCCAGCAGTGAGGCCAACGCTGCGGAATGGGCGGCGGCGCTCGACGAGGCGACTGGCCCCGGGCGGCTCGACTGGCGGCTTCAGGTCGCCGACCTAGTCCTTGACGAGACCAAGTCCGGGGTGTTGGGACGCGGCGCCTTTGGCGTTGTTCGTCGTGGAACGTGGCACGGTTTTCCGGTGGCGGTCAAGCAGCTGCACGATGCTGAGAGTATGGGCCAAGCGGCGCGGGCCGAGTTTGTGCACGAAGCCGAGCTCATGGCCGGCTTGCGGCACCCGAACGTGGTCCGCTTCATCGGCGCCTCACTCGACGCCGACTCTCCATGCCTGGTAACCGAGCTTCTGGAAGGTGGCTCGCTGTACTCGCTTCTCCACACGAAGCGGAGCTTTGCCGTCGACTGGCCGCTTGTTGTTCGCATCGCGAGCGACGTCGCAGCCGGCATGGCCTACCTCCACGCTTGCGAGCCGCCGGTTGTTCACCGCGACCTCAAGTCGCCCAATGTCCTCCTTGACCGCAGCCTCCGGGCCAAGATCGCCGATTTTGGCCTGACCAAGGCCATTGCCGAGACCGGTGTCCACACAACTGCCGGAACCGCTCGCTGGGCCGCACCCGAGCTCCTCCGCAACGAGGCGTACGGCCACAAGGTCGATGTCTACTCGTTTGGCGTTTTGCTGTGGGAGATGTGTACGCGGAGTGTGCCGTACCGCGAGCTCGACAACAATCAAGTCATCTTCCGCGCCCTCCGCGGCGGCGCACGGCCGACCATCCCCGACTACGTCCCGCCCACACTCGCCGCACTGATGTCCGAGGCCTGGGCCGAGGACCCGACCGTGCGTCCAGCCTTTGTTGACATTGTCGCCCGCCTCGACCTCGGCGCGCCGTCGGTGGCTGCCAGCTCGGGAGGCCCTGCCGTTCCTGACGGTGTGCCAGGCACTCGTGCCCCGCGTGGTATGCTCCTCTCGTCATCGTCGTCGTCCGATGCCGACGATGATGGCCAGGCCGATCCTGCCGACGAGAGCGATGACGACAACGACAGCGACGACGAGCCACTGCTCCGCACCGTTGTCCACTTCTCCGCCTCAAATAGCGGCGCCAGTCCGGATCAGGGCTCATCATCGACGGCCGCACCTCGCGGCGGTTTTGACATCAGCGTCATCTCGTCCTGGCTCTCGTTTGACGTAGCCTCGTGGTGGGCGGGCAAGAGCTGAATGTAGTCGACATCGCTCGAGAGTGGGTGTGTACCGGGAAAAAATATTTGCCGCTTAAAGCCGCACGTGCATGTCTTCCAAACCTTGCAGCGTTGCAAGGCAGCAAAGGCCGACGCGTGCCAGTGAGCAAAGTGAGCTGGTGTGGACCGAGCGAGCCACTCTCTCATGCCATGACATTCCTCGTCTCTAGTCAAGGCAAGCGAGGAGTGGCCATGGCGGAATCGCCCTCCATACCCGCCATGCCCCCTTTGCCGATGCAGACCAGGGATGAGCTCCACCGCCGCGCCCGTCACGGACCTACCCAGACGTGTCACCACTCTGCCGAGCCATGCTGCTCACGCGCCAACTGCCGGCTCTGCCACCGCCACCAGCACCGTTACCACGACCACGACCACGACCACGACCACGACGACGACCACAACCACTCTCACATGAAAAGACGTGGCCGATGCGGGGAGGTTCGCCTTTCGTGCCGTGGTGGGGTTCGTGGGGCTCGTGACGGCTCGCTCCGCAACAACTCTCCTCACCACCACAGCAGCCACAGCCGACGCCGTGGCACGCTCATGCTCATCCTCCTCGTCAGTGCGGTAGTACTGGCAGCGACAGTCAGGGTCGGCGAGGCGAGCGAGACCAGGACAGGTTCGGTGGCCTCGGGAGATGCTGCGTCGATGCAGATCAGCACTGGGTTCGTCAGCAGTGATCCCGGACATGTCGATTTCGATGGCTCAGAAGAGCAAGGCGCCGCCATTTTTCAACTCTCGGGCTCGGTAGTGAGCACAACAGGGGTGATCTGGATCGAAAGTGCAATCCTCACTCTGCGAGATGTCGATGCGCCAAGCCCGATTGCTGTCAACCTTGCCTTCTACAACTACTCGGTGGCAGACAAGGGCAAGACGTTTGACGACCCGCCGTGGTCTGACTTGTTTGGGTTGGACGCCTTTCCCACCTCGGCTCCATACACAGTCACATTGTCGCCCAGCTCGCCATCGTTTGTGGCTACGACCGCGCTACGGCCTTTCCTCACAGACGCCTATTTGGCAGATGCCTTTGACGGCAATCGCTTTGCCATTCGCCTCTCCATGGTGGCTGGCGAGTGTCCGGCCGGCACCTGCCGCATCGACTTTGACCCACAGCCGTCGCTGTTCATAACTTACCATGAGGTCTGTCCCGAGATCTCGGTGGAGAACGGGTCCGTGAGTAACGATCCAACAACCGGGCGCCCGATGGCGCTCACAGGTGACAAACTGCGTATCACCTGCGACTCTGGATTCGACGAGTCCGGCGTGGACGGCAGCGACGATGTTACCTGTCTCAGCGACGGCTCCTACTCGCCAGCCACCCCAAGCTGTGTGGCTCTCTCGTCACCGCCACCCCCACCATCGCCACCGCCACCACCAGCACCGCCACCATCTCCTCCTCCACCACTGCCATCGCCACCACCACCACCGCCACCATCTCCTCATCCGCCACCGCCACCGCCGTCGCCACCACCACCACCACCACCACCATCACCGCCACCGCCACTATCACCACCGCCACCATCTCCTCCACCACCACCGCCACCATCTCCTCCACCACCACCGCCACCATCACCGCCACCGTCACCACCACCTCCGCCATCTCCACCGTGCCCGCTACCAGCGTTCTTGGACAGCTGCGGCGTGTGCTCTGGCCCAGGCACCGGTCATGTGGGTGACTCTGACCTCGACGCCTGTGGCGTTTGCTTTGGCGGCAACGGCGATCTCGACGACTGCGGAGTCTGCTTTGGAGGCAACTCTGCCAAGGACGGCTGTGGCGTGTGCTATGGAAACAACGCGACGTGCGCCGGGTGCGACGGTGTACCATACTCGGGCAAAGTACCGGATGTTTGCGGCGTGTGTGGCGGCGATGGTTCGGGGTGCTCGGGCTGCAACTTTATCCCGATCCCACTCGGCGGCGTGTGGTTTGACGGGTGCGGTGTGTGTGGCGGATCGGCCAGCATCTCGACATGCGCCACACCATGCATCGCCAACACCACGGCGGTGTTCGACTGCTTTGGAGTGTGCAACGGTACAGCATACGTCGATGACTGCGGTATGTGCGTCGGTGGCGCCACGTCGAACACAGCCAACTTTTTCAAGGATGCGTGCGGGATGTGCTTTGGCGGCGAGACTGCTCGCGATGCGTGCGGCGACTGCCACGGCGGCAACGCGCGCCGCGACGAGTGCGGCATCTGCGGTGGCGGAAACTCGCGGATGGACAGCTGCGGGGTGTGCTTTGGCGGTGAGCGAGGCAAGGACATATGTGGCGTGTGCGGTGGAAATGGAACAAGCTGCATCGGTTGCGACGCTGTCATCGACTCGACTGCCGCCTTTGACGCATGCGGCGTGTGCGGCGGGCACAACGAGTGTCTTCGCGAGCGCAGCTCATCCAGCTCGCTGACGTTGCCAGTGGCGGTTGGCAGCAGTGCTGGCGTCCTACTCTGCTGCGTTGTCATTGTCATCTGCATTGTCATGCTCTCGCGGCGGTCGCGACGAGTGGCGACCGAGGCCATCACTGCAAGCAAGGCCAAAGCTGCGCTTGCGGTAGCGCCACAGGGCGTAGTCATTCTCCTTGTCACCGATGTGGTCGACTCGACTCGGCTGTGGGAGGAGGTGCCGGACGTGATGGCAGCATGCTCGGTGCAGCACGATGCTATTGTGCTCAATGCTCTCGCGGCACACGACGGGTACGTGGTGCGCAACGAGGGTGACTCGTTCATTGCCGCCTTTCCAACGTCCCGAGCGAGCGCCGCCATCGACGCTGCCCGCGACATCCAGCACGAACTTGCCAACACCGACTGGCCGCGTGGTCTCAAGTTGCGAACCCGCCAAGGCCTAGCCTGTCGCATCGGTCTGCACGCTGGTCGACCGGTGATCCGATTTGACGAGCGGACGCAGCGGGTGGCGTACGGCGGAGTTGCCATGGTCCGTGTCGACGCCATCACGAACATGGGTGGTGCCGGCGAGATTGTTGTCTCGCAAGCGGTGCTGATCATGGCCGGCGGTGGGTATGCCACTCGCGAGCTGGGCACTGCTCCAGGCGGCAGCGACGCAGTTGTGTACAAGCTGATGATGGCGAGCAGCAACGAGCTGTCAGGCTCATCCACTACCAGCGCTGACGAAACGTCGACAACATCACTCGCGACAGCACTCGCCGGCCTCGGAAACGTGGTCCCAACGGCGACGACACAGTCTGTTCCGCAGTCGGCCCTGGCCTCGCTCGCCGAGCTGCTCTCGGATCGTGAAAGCGAGTCGTCGCACCAGTCGAGCGGGCCGGAAGTTCGCAAGTCAACCCGCTCGCAGTCGGTGGCTGTCGACCTGGGCTGGGGCCCATCGCGCCGGGCACAGGCGCCGACCCGGACTCGGACCCGAGCTGAGACCCGGAGCCGCACAAGGACCGGCTTGCGCCAGAGGGTGCGGACTAGATCAAAGCGCCGGCGTCACGCCTCGGTCGAGCTTGTCCCGTCGTCGTCACAAGCCAGCATGTGCTCCTCGATTCCCGAGCTGGCCGAGACGATCAGACTTCGGCAAACGCGCTCTTCACTTGGGGTGCTGCCACCTGCCGGCTCGGGCGTCTCGCGGCATCGGGTGCGATCGAGGCGCAAGCGCCGCAACCGCGACAGGGCTACACGCTTGCGAAAGTCGTCGAGCAACGTTGTGACCAGAGGCCTGCGGCACGCCTCAATCTCGGTATGCGGTCCCGTTGTCAAGCCTTCTTCGTCTCTCGGTGCACTCGGCGCATCGATGGTCTCGTCTCCCAGCCTCTCCGCCACCGTCACAGAGTCTGGCTCCGGCTCGCACCTCACCTGCGACGATAGCATCTCCGTTCTCATCACGCCACACCACGCCTTGACAGCCGGCACCCCGACTCCAACCGCCTTGATGAGTCTCGTCTCCAGCCCAACAGTAGGCCCCCATGCGCCGGCGTCCGAATGTGGGCGCTAGCATGGTAGCCCACGTGTTTCCATTCGAGTCGGATGACGTTCCAATGAAAGAAACCGCCACAAAACTGGGCGCCGTTTTCGTGTGTCACGCTGCGCAACAGAGCAAGCAAGATCAACAACAGCACACGCGCGCGCCTGGTTCTTGATCATGTCGGCATCAAGCAGTATTTCACGCGGAAGGGGTCGAAACCGCGGCAAGGGCAAGCCGGCCGCCGGTGGCAACAACCGCGAGTCGCGGAGGACCCTGGGTCGTGAGACGGTGGACATTGCCAACTCCGGCATGTGCGGTACGGTGGAGATTGGGCATCTTGTCGAGGCGGCACGAAGCGGACGGGTCGAGTACGGGCCCAAGGACGACGTGGTGAGCGAGTGGGATGCGATCCGCGGCGAGGCGGCGGAAGTGGAGACGGTGTTCGAGGTCACGCCCGAGAGCTCGATGAAGGCGGCTCGGCGGCTGGACGCCGCAGCGCCGGGCCAGGTGGCGGTCCTCTCGTTTGCATCGGCCAAGAACCCGGGAGGCGGGGTGCTCAAGGGATCCAAGGCGCAAGAAGAGGACTTGTGCCGGGCGTCTGCGCTGTACAAGTGCCTGCTGGGCGCGCCCGGTTACGCGGCAAACAAGGCCAATGACCGCCGCGGCCTCTACACCGACCACGCACTTTACGTTCCGCAGGTCCCAGTCTTCCGGTACCCGAACGGGAGGCTCATCGCTAGCAGCTCCGAGCTCAAGGTAATGTCGTTTGTCTCGAGCGCAGCGCCAAATCGCGGGCGGCTGGGCAAGAACCGGAGTGGCGAGTGCAAGGCGGCGCTTGTGAGAAGGATTGAGCGGGCGCTGGCCATGATGGCCGTCCATGGGCACAGGCACATTGTGCTTGGCGCGTTTGGGTGCGGAGTGTTCAAGAACCCAGCTGACGAGGTGGCTGCTGTGTTTGCAGACGTGCTGCGCTCGCCGCGGTTTGCCGGAGTTTTTGAACTCGTCGTCTTTGCGGTTCTGTGCAACAGCACAGGGCGGCCGACGGCCAACTTTCGGGCGTTTGCGGCCAAGTTTGCAGCCGAGGGCGGCGCGAGCGACTAGTAGCCAAGCGCGCGCGAGAGGAGGCCGAGGACGCCGCCAAAGACATTGCCCCAGACAATGAGCCAGCCGAGATGCTCACGAATGACGTCCTCGATGAGGCGCTTGACGGCATCGGGTGTGAGCTCCTGGAGCTTGACGTCCATCATCTGCTCAACCTCTTCGCGCATGGTGTCGACGTTGAGCATGGAGTTTGCGTCAAACATGTCCATCAGCAGTGGGGCCATGTCCGAACCCATGTCGAGAACAAAAGGCTTGATGATGGGCTTGAGCGAGGCCGGGTCGATGCCGAGCATGGCCAGCATCATGCCTTCGGGCGGGCGCCGAGATCACCGAGCTTGGAGTCGATGATGGCGTCGACCTGCGGCGACTCGAGCAGAGCCTGGATCTTGTCTTCGATGTTGATAGAGGCTGTTAACTGGCCGGCCTTTTGCTCGAGGTAGTTCTCGAGGAAGCGGCGCTCAAAGAAAGTCTTGAGAAACATGTCCTTGATGGAGGCACGGATCTCGCGGAAGCGCTTGGGAATGACGCCCGAGCCCGGCAAGCCGCACACGTTGTCAAACAGCATCTTGACGGCGAGCCAGTTGGTGACGCCGCCGGCAAAGCCAAAGAGGCCAAAGGCGAGGATGTACTGGCCAAAGACGTTGGAGCCCGAGACAGCGTCCGGCGGACAGGTCACTTTTCTGCGATCGGGCACGCCGCCCGGGGTAGACGCCACGATGATGAGGCCGAGGATCATGGCCGAAAAGGTGGCCATGTTGGAGAGCGAGCCCTTGTTGGTGAACCACCCAGCCAAGCGCTTGCCCCACGGCTCGGTTGGCCGTCTCGCCACCCCAAAGAAGTCGGTCTCGGCCTCTGCCGTCAGCCTCACGCCGCCTCTATGACCCGATGACATAGTTGGCGAGAGCGGGCGCGACGGGCCGCCTCCACTCGATGACGATGATGACAGGAAGTCCATTGATCTGCATGTGTGTGTGTGTGAGTGGGGGCAGGGAGGCAGGAGGTGGAGGGGGGGGGTGGGGCCGGAGGGAGGAGGGGGAGGGGGGAGGGGGGAGG
>NW_013657650.1:90582-95388 GCF_000142905.1 Thecamonas trahens ATCC 50062
CACACCCATGCTCCCATGCCCCTCCCCTACCCCCCTGCCCTCCCTTCCCCCTTCCTTCACATACAACAACGCCGGGTGGAAGAACCAGTATTATCAGATGCATGGATGATGCGCAACAGCAGTCGATCCGCTGCTGCAAAGCCATGGGGGGCTACGGGGAGGGCGGAGGGACAGGGACGGGGCCATCAAGGGGGATATGCCTGACTTCATGAACAATGGCCATGGAAAGGGGACGGAAGGAGGTGGCAGATAATCAATGGCCAACGTTCAATTAATCGATGGGTGTCGGCCGGGACAGCCCGCCGCTTCCCGCTGACCTCACCGGATGAGAGTGAGCTCAGCAGCGTGCGGCAGTGTTCGCTGGCGGCAAGGGTGGGGAGGGGTAAGACTTGACCAACAGCGACGTAAGTCGGTGGCACAGTGAGCAAGAGCGTGGACAGGTTAACGTCGTGGTAATGCGGCTAGGATTGGCGTTTGCGGTGGTCGTCCTCCTGGCGGTGGTGGCTGTTGAGGTGGCCGAGGCCGGCAAGGACTACTACAAGATCCTTGGCATTCCGCGCGACTCGCCCGAGAGAGTCATCAAGAAGGCCTTCCGCGCAGCAGCACGCAAGCACCATCCGGATCGCTCCAAGCTGCCCAAGGAAAATGCCGAGGAGAAGTTCCGCGAGATCTCAAAGGCCTACGAGGTGCTGTCGGATCCGGAGCTCCGCGAGGTGTACGATCGCCACGGCGAGGAGGGCATCGACCGGATGAACAATGGTGGATCGCCCGGCGGCGGTGGCGGCGGTGGTGGCGGCGGCTTTAACTTTGAGTTTGGCGGCGGCGGCTTCAACTTTGGTGACATGTTTGGCGGCGGGTTCGGCGGCGGCGGCGGCGGCGGCGGCATGCGCAAGCAGGAGGCTACAGTGGAGCTCTCGCTGCGAGAGATCTACAAGGGCGGCGACAAAAAGGTGTACGTCAATACCGGCAGCGGGCAAAAGGTGGTTATTCTCGATGTGCCGGCCGGCATCCGCGAGGGCGAGTCCATCGAGTCGCCCGACGGCCGCATTGTCTTTAACGTCAAGGAGAAGAAGCACCCGCGATTCGAGCGTGCTGGCGCCCATCTACACACCTCGGTCCCGATCACGCTTCACGACGCGCTGCTGGGTACTACGGTCACGCTGCGTCACATCGACGGCTCGGACCTCGAGTTCACCATTCCGCCGGGCAAGGTTGTCTCGCCCAAGTCGAAGAAGACGTTCAAGAAAAAGGGCTTTCCCATTGTCGGCTCTCGGTCCGGCCGGCGCGGCAACCTCATTGTCACCTTTGACATCGAGTTCCCGGCAGCAGACTCGATGACCGACGCGGATCGCGCGCTCTTTGCCTCGTCGTTTGGGGACTGGGTGTATGGGAGTAAGGGAAAGGGCAAGTAAAGAGGCGAAGGTGTGCATGTGACCGAGTCGGCAAGGTCGGCGGCAGGTCTTTACCTCAAGGAGCCTGGCGCTGAATGGTCTCCATCGGCCGCGGGGCGGGAATGCCGAGGCGAGAAAAGTAGCTGCCGCGGATCTGGAGCGGCGAGCGATGAAGCTTGAGGGCCTCGGCTGACTTGCGGAGGCGGAGGCGGCGGTCAATGACGCCCGTGGCGAGGCCGACTTCGAGGCTGGAGCCCGTAAAGGAGATCGAGGGCGTGACTGAGAGGCGCGGCGTCGAGGTCCAGTCCGAGGTCGAGGCGGCATCGGCAATGGCGCGCGCCTGCGACTCGGTCTGCGGGAGGACGTCGGACGAAGCGTCGGTGTCGTCGTCGTCGAGCGCGACGTACGTGCCGTTCCGCTTGGCCCGCCACTCGAGGACAGGACCGAGGAGCCGGTAGATGAAGAGGCCGGCCATGATGACGACGAGGCCGATGCCGTCGGTGGCCTTGACAGGCTTGTGGCCGGGCACAAACGGGAGTGCAAAGACAAAGCTCGAGATGGGCAGGACAATGGTCATGGCGAGCCAGAGCAGGTTGGCATTGCCGACCTGCACCAGCGAGAGCATCATGACGTTCATGACCAGATTGCCGAGCAAGTAGCCGTTCACAAAAAAGGGGGCCTTTTCGCAGTCGTCCGCCTCGTAGTGCTCGTCGGCGTGGAGCACAGAGTTGTGCCCGCCCGAGCACCGAAGGCCGCGCCAAAAGTTGCGCGGGAGGTCCTTTGGCGGAATGTGTGAGGCGAGGCCGGCAAGAACGAGGCCAAACGGCGCCAGGGTAAACTGGAAGAGCGAAATCCACCCGTTCATGTACACCACATCCATGTCGGCGTCGCCAAGGGCCAGCTCCTTGAAGCAAGCGCTTAGCGCCATCGGCACGCACGAGAAGAGCATGACAATGACCCAGAGGACCGGCGCGCCTCCGGTGGGCTGGAGAAAGGTTGGAAGGAGGACAATCAAGAGTCCTGCGCCCACAACCGTCGCTCCGATGTAATGCCGCATCTTGTACTTGGCACCGAGCATGAGCTTGGAGATGATCATCGAGATGGGAATGGCCGCCTGCTGGAGGAGCACAATCAGCGCGCCCGACTCGATAAAGTTGGTGGCAAAGCCCTGTGCGATGCCAGCCATCGAGTCGAGCCCGCCCATGACAGCAAACTTCCACTTGGGCACCGCCCACATCTCGGCTGTGATGGCCTTTCTGTTGAAGATGACGTAGAGAATGGTGAGCGGAATGTAGGCAAAGGTGATGTACAGCGTGATGAACAGCGGATACCGCTGCATGTACAGCGTCGCGAGCTTGGCAAAGACCTTGTTGTACGACGCCGACAAGACCAACGAGAAGAAGACAGAGAGGAGCGTCTTGGTGCTCGCCTTGGACGAAGCCTCTGCAACTCTTCTGTGAGTCCTCCCTCTCTTCCCATCCTCTCCCCCTTCCCCCACCCCCTCCCCCTTCCCCCTCTCCCTCCCCCCTCCCCAACTAGCATCATGTCCCTCGTGACATGCTCGCGGTGGCCACAGTGAAATCAGAGCAACCACACGAGGAGTCGAGGACCACCCCCTCCTCAGGGCCGGGTCACACGCATCGCCCTCCACCCTCACTCAACCGTACCAGCGGCACCGACCGAGTCTACGCTTGCCAGCAGCGGCTGAGCGTCGCTCATGCCGTTGCCATTGCCCACCTCTGTGGACATGGTGAGCGAGGTGTGGTACTCAAACTTGGTTGCCGCCGCTGGCGCTGGCCGTCGCCAGCCGCCAATCAATGGCGTGAGCCAACGCGCGACGGCGCGCGTGACTTGGGGACTCGCCCACCTCGCACGTGGCAACAGCCGAGCAGCCACAGGCTTCGCTGTGGCACATCATCCAAAATCGCCTTGTTTAAGCTTTCAAGACACTAACAACAGCATGCCACTGCTACCTGGCGACTACATATATGCAGTCGCCAGGTAGCTATGGTGGGCTGTTTCAACACTCGGACATTTCAGAGGACATACGCGAGAAGCGACGAGACCGCCCGGGTCACGGACGCGCTCTTCGACTTGGCAGCCGCCGCATCGCCGGCGAGGCCGAGCTCGGCACCTTCGCTGACCGAGTAGCACGTCGTCGGTGCGATAAAGGTGCCCGGCGCCACGGTGTCAGTCTGGAAGAGGAACGAGATGCGGCTGATGTTCTCGTTTGCCGTCAAGTTGTACGACGAGATGCCGAGGATCTGCGCGTTGTCCACCGAGGTATACACCGTTGTCGCGACGTCCTCCTCCGAGAAAAACCACTCGTACGTGTCCTGCCCGTACCACGAGGCAACGCCGATAAGCTTGGCATCCGCCAGCGGGGACTTCACCAGCGCACCGTCGGCCGGCTGCGAGTTGCACACGATGTTGTTGCCAGTCTCTGGCGAGGAAACCATCACCATCTCCATGCCCATGGTCGTGCCGTCCGAAGTATAGTTGGCAATGTGCGACATGGTTAACGCCGTCGTTGAAAAATCCAGCCGGATCTGCAGCGTGTCCATATCCCAGTGCCTACATCAAAACCGTCAAGTGCCGCACCCACCCCCGCAGCCACCCGTCCCGTCCCCACGTACGTCCGTGAGCACCACAGCCTTCCTCCCTCCCTAACCACAACCACACCCACACCCACAACCGATCACACCTCTACCTTTCCTCACCATCACACCACATGCTCTGTCCCGATGCGATTCCCCACCTGCTGTGCACGTACAAGTTGCCCACGCCCCCGGTGCTGCCAGCCATCATCACAAGTGACGATGAGAACTGGCGCGGGAAGCTAGGCGGGACAGGCTTGCTGGCCGAGGCGAGAGCCGTCAGAGCAAGCAGTGCAGCAAGTGCAGGAACACAGGTCTTCAAAGTAGGACTCATGTCCGTCTGCAAGAGAAGCGTGGTGTGACATGGAGACGTCCGTGTCTGTACAGGAGGCTTGGCTTTGACGCGCCGACTTCTTTTTTTCGCCCGCCCCTTCCACATGCCACACACGCACAAGTCAGTCGTAGTTGCATCGCATCCTCCCAGGCTGCCAGCACCAACCCATGCATGGTCAGCAAAGGCTCATCAGAGCATACTCCTTGCCGCTGTAAACAGGCACAGGCCCGAAGCCACTTCTTCTCTGCGCCCCCCCCCCCCCGAATCGGATAACGCCAATACTGCCGTCACAGTAAAATCAATGCATCTTCAAACGGAACGGGCACCTTATTCGATCAGCAACCCGCAGACACTCGTCGGACCGCCTCCTCATTGATATCCAGATCGCTTTGTGTCGACTAGCACTCAGTTCGGTCTCCTGATGACTTCTATCCGTCTGAGAAAAATCCGGATTTGATTGAAGTTAGAGATGAGAGTCGTTAGG
>NW_013657650.1:95488-101533 GCF_000142905.1 Thecamonas trahens ATCC 50062
CTTTTTCATACCATTTTTTTCGCCGTTTCCAGCCGCGCGCGCGCGAACGCCCACTTTTCCGCCCATTCAGGCACCCGACCGTCAACAAGTATTGATGGTTTGTTGATTACAAGCGAACAAGCAAGCAGCCACCTCGCTCTGTTCTTCTCCTCTTCGCCCTCCTCCACCACCACCACCACCACCAACCATTGATAGTGTGGGGTAAGAGAGGAGACAGGATGAAGCCAAGCATGCGACCGAGCTTTACGGACACGTCCCCGACAACACACCTGCTTGTGCTGTTGCGAGAGAATGTTCGTCGGTGGTCTGCCACCGTCAATGGCTTTGGCCCTGCCGCCGGCCCACTCTCGTACGAGGAAGACACATACGCAAGTTCGACGCTCTCGCAACTGCCGCACCTTGCTCTCCTCCCACGCCGCTCCCGGTCCACCTCACGACCAGAGCCTTCTTCTCCAACTCTTCCACTTGCTGACCCGCTTGCTCTCTCTCAGCCGCTCCAGCTTCCGCTCGCCCTTCCTGTCGCCTGCCCACTCCTCCCTCCTGGCCCGCACGCCTCGCCAGACCCCGCGCCGGCCGCCCATGTCGACTCCTCGCTACCCAGTCGAGACGAGGCCGAGGAGGAGGCTACTGCTGCCGCCGCTGCTGCTGCTGCTGCTGCTGCTGCTGCTGCTGCTGCCGCTGCTGCTGCCGCACACATGCATCTGTATTCTCTTGCCCACCACCCACACTTTCAGGCTCAAGCCCACGCTCAGCCTCCGGCCCACTCGTCGCCACAGCACCGCCAACAACAGCACGGACGCCAGTCGTCGGTCCCGCCACGCTCCAGGCCGTCGTGTGACGATGATCTGATCGACGAGCAGCTGACAGCGGCGCAAGAGCCATCCTCGCCACCGCCGCGCCGCCCGCCGCCGCTCGTCCCGTTTGTCCGTTCGTCGTCGGTCTCAAAGCTGGACGGTCCAAACGCCCGCAGCTTGCATCGCGCCTCGCACTCGTCGTCCAACCTGGGCGCAAGCTACCGTGCCAGCGGAGCTGCGGGGAAGCGCGGTCGCCGCGCTGCCGGGTCTCGCGAGCACAAGCGCTCGTCGTCGTCAACCGGCAACGAGTCAACACACCCTGGGACCGGCCATCCCCCCTCGTCGCCATCTCCTGTGCACAAGCGCCGGCCAAAGCGCAAGGCCCGCCGTGCCTCGGTCACCGGCCTCCCGTCCGACACTCAAGGCCCGTTTCCGGCCGCCCCGCACTCGCACCTCCGGTCACCGCCGGTCCGCAACCGGCCGAGGCGTTCCCGCGCAGGCTCGGCGCCCAAGCCCATGGACCACCGCGATCGCCGCAACGGCCGCGACCATGCCGCGCGCCCGCACTCGCGTCCGTCCAAGCCGACCAAGCCGTCTAAGCTCGGTGCGCCATGCACGCCTGCCTTTGAGCGTGGCGACCTCCCGCCACTCGGCCATCCGGTCCTCGGCCTCCTCAACGATGGCTCGTGGCACGTCGGCGAGGTCGTTCTCCACCACGACTCCAAGCGCCGCGTCCTCATCGCCTTCTCGGACGGCGAGACCCGCAAGTGGCTCCCGCTCGAACGCATCATCCTCACCCCGCCGCCCGCAGAGCAGGCTGCCTTCAAGGCTCGTTTCCTCGCAGAACGCGCTGCGGCAGAGGCCGCCGCCGTCGCCGCTGCGCCCGGCCCCGGCCTCGCTCCCGGCCCTCACGCCCGCCCGAGCCCTGCCTCACCTGCCCCCGACGGCTCGCTCCCGCACCAGCGCATCGTCTACGTTCCCTACCCAGTTCCGGTCCCGGTCCTCGTCCCTTTTCACCCCGTCCCTTCTCATCCAGCTCAGTAGCATGGCGCGGTCGTCCGGCTGCACTCTCTTGTGCGGCTTATCATGAACAGGATTGCGTCGGCATTGTGCACCCATAAAGAGCCACATGCTAAACACCTCGATGTGCGGCGGCTGATCGTCCCCGAAACAAACACAGCTTGCCCGCGTCGCAGCGGCCTTCAGCGGAGCCGCTCGCCGCCAACCTATCTGCGCGAGCTGCGGCAAGACTCGACTCGATCCGGATCACGCGACATGGACGCCGAGACCGCTGCGCTGCTTGCGGAGCAAGAGCGATTCCTCTCGTCGGGCCAAGCAAGTGCCGCAACTGTAGTGCGGGCCAATGTGGTTGAGCGGAGTGTGCCTCGGCGGGATGTGGTCCAGCTCGATGGTGCCGTGGAGGAGTGTCCGCCCGAGGAGCCTAGCAACCTCTCGAGTCGAGTGAGTGCGACTCGGACGGGCGGAGCGCCATCCTCGTCCGGCCGCCGAGCTGACGACAGGGACCAGCCTCGGAAGGAGGCTGCGGCGCACACAGAGACGAAAGATGACGAGGAGAAGATGGAAGAGGTTCCGGACGTGGTCATGGGTGTGGTTGAGCGGTTTCCAGACCAGCGGGCGTACGCTCCACCGGCTCCGTCGGGCACTCCCTTCCCGACTGTTGTCCATCGGTCGGCGAGGACTCACTCGCTCGGTCGGCAGAGCGCAAGGCGGAAGAGCGGAGACGGCGGCGGCTCGATTTTCGCTCGGCGATCGGCGTTTGCGGCCGATCATGCGGCAGGAGGGGCAAGACCGGACGCGGGTGCAGGAGGCAAGCCGAAGGCGGGCGACCGGGCAGAGAAGAAGAACCTCAAGCTGCCCAAGGCCGCCGAGTCGGTGGTCAAGGAGGCACCGCGGCAGACCCGGGCGACGCTCTCCACGAACATGATCGAAGTGGAGAAGATGCAGTGGATGACGACGCTGATCGAGGGCGCCGGCACCAACGGCGCTCGAGGCGCAAGTGCAAGCAAGCCCAAGTCGAAGATTGCTCTCCAGATCGAGGCCTTCAAGGAGCTGTTTCCTGTCTTTGACCAGCGGTTCGATCTTCAGGGCAAGCTCTGCTCCCGCGAGGACTTTGCCGACGCGGTGGAATTGCCGCGCGAGCTGATGCACCACGGCGCGGATCCGGATGCGCCCGGGTACACACTTGGTGAGCTCACGCGACTGCTGCGATCCAAAGTGCCTGCACAGGCTGCAGTTGCAGCCGACACGCTGGCAGCGATTCTGCGGCGCGCTCACGGCGGCGAGTACGCGCCGGGGCAGGGTCGGGTCATTGTCAACGCGTTTGTGGAGCTGTACGGAGTGCTTGCGGTCCGACTCGCGCTCGACTCGGAGTCGATCACGCTGCTTCTGCCTGCGCTGGACCTTGTGGCCGCGCTGCTGCCGCTGCCCGAGTGGACAGCGACCGAGGCGATTGCGCCGTCAGGCGTGCGGTCGTACGCGCTTACGCCGGGCACGTCGCTGCGGCGGGCGTCGCAGATGGACGACGCCGAGCTGGCCAAGACTGATGCGGTGCTCGCGCTTGTACGCACAGGCATTGTCCCGCGCCTGCACTACCTGTATAGTGTGTGGCGACATCCGCCGCACGCGTTGCTTGTCCGGCGGCGGGTGGTGCAAATCCTGACTCGGGTGGCGAGCCACTCGCTGCACGGAGCAGCGGCCGTGATCCAGACGCCTGGACTGATGGAGACACTTCTCAGCGACCACGTGGCGGTAGCAGCGGTTCACGATGCCGACATGACCGTCCTGACCGTCCCTGTGCTGCTGCTGGCCAAGAGGCTGGCGGCGTCGTCGGCCGAGCATGCACACCGGCTTGACGACGCGGCGCCGAGTGCGACGCTGATGGCGAGCGTGAGCCGATGGATCCTGGCGGGTCCAGTGGGTACGAGCGGCGCGTTTGAGGCCGCGCTCGCGCTGTGGCGAGTTTTTCTCGCTTACGGCGGTGCCGTGGACACGCTTGTGGCGTCGGCGCATGTTCTGCTTCCGCTGCTCGAGACTGGGACCAGCACCCAGGCTGCAGCGGTGTACGCTGTGTACACGCAGGCGGTCGATGCAGTGGCTGGCTCGGACTCTTGGTCGCTGGTGGCGCCACTGGTGGCGACAACGGTCAACGCGCTCCGGACCGCGGTGGAGGGCGGACTTGTCGACGCTGGCAACGCGGGGCGGCTGGTTCTGCTCGGAGCGCAGATGCACTTTCTGGCGGCGTACCTCCGTGCGCTACCGCTGCATCCGACGGCGTACGACCCATCGGAGGCAGTGTTGTTTGCACGGCGGACAATGTCGGAAGTTGTGGGTCTGTTGCCGCAAACCGTACTCGGTGCAGCGCCCGAGGTGCCTGCGGCGGCGCACGCGGTGCTGGCGGCAGCGGCGCCGCTGACCATCCGATCCGGCGGCGATGCGCCTGCCGTGTTTGCTGTTCCTGCAGCCACCCCTGCGCTGGAGGAGCTGCTGCCGTCTGCGCTGGCCGTCGACGGGCTGGCGTCGCTCGTCCTCGCGCTTCTCGCGCTGTATCGGCCTGTGCTCTCTGATGCCCGGCCTGGGTTCCTGGGTGCGCTCGCAGCATGGCTAGAGTGTGTGGCGCCTGCGCGGCGAGAGCAGGAGAGTCTGGCGGGCCTGCTGCGGCGGGTGGTTGCGACACATGCCGGGCTGCGGCTGGCAGCGGTGCTGGCGGCGGCACCGGATGGCGTGCTTCCACCGTCGCAGTATGCGTGTGTGCTGCGGCTGGTGGCGGATGCGGTGCCTGGCGACGAGGCGCTGTTGACGCAGGTTCTCGATGGAGTGGTGTTTGAGCCGGCTGTTGCGGCCAAGGTGGCGGAGGAGCACGGACTCGAGGGCGTGGAAGCCATCGAGTCGCTCCGTGAGTACTTGGGGTCATGGATGGGTGAGGTCGACGCGTTGGGCAAGGACAAGCTTGTGGCTGACGTGGCGCGGTCGCGGCTCCCGCTGCCGACCGAGTGGATGCTGATGCCGCTCGCCGAGGTCCACTCGCGGCTGGGCGACGACGGCGAGCTCGACGTGGTGCTTGGGGCGCGGCCGAACCTCGACGTGCGGCTCAACGCGGCGGTGGCGGAGGAGATGCTCTCGGGCGAGGCCGCGGCCGATGCCGAAGAGATGGCTGCGATGAAGGCGCATCGGCGGCAGCAGATCCACGGCGGCTTTGCGCTGATGGCGCCGCTAGTGGCGTCGACTGCGCCTGCTGTCCTACTCATTCGCGGCGTGCAAGCGGTCTCGGTCTCGTCGACCCTCTTCAGTGAGCCTGTGGTGAGCGAGGTGCTCGGGGAGATGGCGCGGCGGCTGGCGGCGAGTTCCGCCGAGAGCGGTGGGGTGTTTATGGCGAGCCTCGATGGGGTTCTTGCTGGCTCGCACGGGTACGCGCCACTGCTTGCCTCGTTTCTGGAGCACTACGGCGGAGTGGCGTACGCCGACGGGGCGGCGACGGCTCTGGTCCTCGTCCACCTCGCCCCGCGCGTTCCTGCCCCGCTGGCGGCACTGGTGTGGCGGCATCTTGCGGCGGCGCCGCCAATGGTAACGCCGGCTATGGTCGCCGAGTTCAACCTCGGGGGGGTGCTCTTCCCGGCGAATGGTGCCGAGACGCACGAGCCGATGTCTGCGGTTGTCGCCGAAGCGGTCATCAACGGGCTTGAGCTCATGGCCCGGCGCTCGCCGGTGCTCTACCACGCGGCCGCGCTGCGCCTTGGCTGGTTTGTGGCATCGGGCGACTTTGACGCCACCAACGCGCTCCACCGGCTCGGCGAGCGTGCCGACGATGTTGTCGATGCAAGCGCGGCCGAGTGTGCCGCTGCCGCCGGGTGTGGCGAATGATGTGTGCAATGAAGTGACCGATGGCCGGTAGCTGGCGGCGGGAGGCTGGCAATGGTAGCCAGCCAGAAGGGAGAGAGTCACCCGTAACTCGGCATTCCTCTCACCAGCAACAACCGACCAACATGGCTGCATCGTCCAACCAGGAGCGCTTTGGCCGCCTTGCCAACTCTTCGTCTAACGACCAGATGGAGTACGTCGGCTTAGCAAGCGCTGTGGGTGTGTTTGGGTGTGGGTGTGGGTGTGGTGGGTGTGTTTGGTTGGGTGGGTGGGGTGGGTGGGTGGGGGGGGGGGGTGTGTGTGTGTGAAACTGCGGCGGTTTTTTGTCATTTTCTTTGGAACACAGGTCGCGTGGGCGGTGGGCGGTGGGATGGGG